>NW_026519027.1:0-263000 GCF_947347685.1 Pleuronectes platessa
TGTAATAATATTTTTTTGTAAATAAATGTTTTATTTATGTGCACCGCAGGGTGTGCGCCGCAGGATGTGCGCCGCAAGAGATGTGCACCGCCGGAAATGTGCACAGCAGGAGATGTGCACCGCAGGAGATGTGTACGCAGGAGATATGCGCCGCAGGAGATGAGTGCCGCAGGAGATGTGCGCCGCAGGATGTGTGCGCACAGTTTTTTTAGGAATTTGAGTTAATTATTATTATTTTTTGTAAATAAATGTTTCATTTATGTGCACTGCAGGGTGTGCGACGAGGGAGGGTCACTGCAGGAGATTTGCGCAGCAGGAGATGTGCGCCACTGGAGATGTGCACCGCAGGAGATGTGCACGCAGGAGATGTGCACGCAGGAGATGTGCGCCGCAGGAGATGTGCGCCGCAGGAGATGTACATAGCAGGAGATGTGCATAGCAGGAGATGTGCACCGCAGGAGATGTGCACGCAGGAGATGTGCACGCAGGAGATGTGCGCCGCAGGAGATGTGCGCCGCAGGAGATGTACATAGCAGGAGATGTGCACGCAGGAGATGTGCGCCGCAGGAGATGTGCGCCGCAGGAGATGTACATAGCAGGAGATGTGCACCGCAGGAGATGTGCACCGCCGGAAATGTGCGCAGCAGGAGATGTGCACCGCAGGAGATGTGTACGCAGGAGATATGCGCCGCAGGAGATGAGTGCCGCAGGAGATGTGCGCCGCAGGATGTGTGCGCACTGTTTTTTTAGGAATTTGAGTTAATTATTATTATTTTTTGTAAATAAATGTTTCATTTATGTGCACTGCAGGGTGTGCGACGAGGGAGGGTCACTGCAGGAGATTTGCGCAGCAGGAGATGTGCGCCACTGGAGATGTGCACCGCAGGACATGTGCACGCAGGAGATGTGCACGCAGGAGATGTGCGCCGCAGGAGATGTGCGCCGCAGGAGATGTACATAGCAGGAGATGTGCACGCAGGAGATGTGCGCCGCAGGAGATGTGCGCCGCAGGAGATGTACATAGCAGGAGATGTGCACCGCAGGAGATGTGCACGCAGTTTTTTTAGGAATTTGAGTCAATTATTATTATTTTTTGTAAATAAATGTTTCATTTATGTGCACCGCAGGGTGTGCGACGAGGGAGGGTCACCGCAGGAGATGTGCACGCAGGAGATGTGCACGCAGGAGATGTGCGCCACAGGAGATGTGCGCCGCAGGAGATGTACATAGCAGGAGATGTGCACGCAGGACATGTGCGCCGCAGGAGATGTACAAAGCAGGAGATGTGCGCCGCAGGCGATATGCGCCACCGGAGATGTGCACCGCAGGAGATGTGCGCCGCAGGAGATCTGCACGCAGGAGATGTGCAACGCAGGAGATGTGCACAGCAGGAGATGTGCGCAGCAGGATGTGTGCACACAGTTTTTTTATTAATTTGATGTAATAATATTTTTTTGTAAATAAATGTTTCATTTATGTGCACCGCAGGGTGTGCGCCGCAGGATGTGCGCCGCAAGAGATGTGCACCGCAGGAGATGTGCGCAGCAGGAGATGTGCACCGCAGGAGATGTGTGCCGCAGAAGATGTGCGCAGCAGGAGATGTGCGTCACAGGAGATGTGCAGAGCAGGAGATGTGCGCAGCAGGAGATGTGCAGAGCAGGAGATGTGCGTTGCAGGATTAGTGCGCACAGTTTTTTTATTAATTTGAGTTAATTATTATTTTTTTTTGTAAGTAAATGTTTCATTTATGTGCACCGCAGGGTGTGCGCCGCAAGAGATGTGCACCGCCGGAAATGTGCGCAGCAGGAGATGTGCACCGCAGGAGATGTGCGCAGCAGGAGATGTGTGCCGCAGGAGATGTGCTCAGCAGGAGATGTGCACCACTTGAGATGTGCGCTGCAGAAGATGTGCGCCGCAGGCGATATGCGCAGCAGGAGATGTGTGCCGCAGTTTTTTTATTAATATGATTTAATTTTAATTTTTTTGTAAATAACTGTTTTATTTATGTTCAACGCAGTGTTCGCAACGCAGGATGTGCGCCGCAAGAGATATGCACCGCAGGAGATGTGCGCAACAGGAGATGTGCACCACAGGAGATGTGCGCAGCAGGAGATGTGCACCGCAGGAGATGTGCGCCGCAGGAGATGTGCACCGCAGGAGAAGTGCACGCAGGAGATTAGCACGCAGGAGATGTGCGCCGCAGGATGTGTGCGCACAGTTTTTTTATTAATTTGAGTTAATTATTATAATTTATTTGTAAATAAATGTTTCATTTATGTGCAACGAAGGGTGTGCGCCGCAGGATGTGCACTGCCGCCGGAGATGTGCGCGGCAGGAGATGTGCACCGCAGGAGATGTACACCGCAGGAGATGTGCGCAGCAGGAGATGTGCACCGCAGGAGATGTGCGCCGCAGGATGTGTGCGCACAGTTTTTTTAGGAATTTGAGTTAATTATTATTATTTTTTGTAAATAAATGTTTCATTTATGTGCACCGCAGGGTGTGCGACGAGGGAGGGTCACCGCAGGAGATGTGCACGCAGGAGATGTGCACGCAGGAGATGTGCGCCGCAGGAGATGTACATAGCAGGAGATGTGCACGCAGGAGATGTGCGCCGCAGGAGATGTACAAAGCAGGAGATGTGCGCCGCAGGCGATATGCGCCACCGGAGATGTGCACCGCAGGAGATGTGCGCCGCAGGAGATCTGCACGCAGGAGATGTGCAACGCAGGAGATGTGCACAGCAGGAGATGTGCGCAGCAGGATGTGTGCACACAGTTTTTTTATTAATTTGATGTAATAATATTTTTTTGTAAATAAATGTTTTATTTATGTGCACCGCAGGGTGTGCGCCGCAGGATGTGCGCCGCAAGAGATGTGCACCGCAGGAGATGTGCGCAGCAAGAGATGTGCACCGCAGGAGATGTGTGCCGCAGAAGATGTGCGCAGCAGGAGATGTGCGTCACAGGAGATGTGCAGAGCAAGAGATGTGCGCAGCAGGAGATGTGCAGAGCAGGAGATGTGCGTTGCAGGATTAGTGCGAACAGTTTTTTCATTAATTTGAGTTAATTATTATTTTTTTTGTAAGTAAATGTTTCATTTATGTGCACCGCAGGGTGTGCGCCGCAAGAGATGTGCACCGCCGGAAATGTGCACAGCAGGAGATGTGCACCGCAGGAGATGTGTACGCAGGAGATATGCGCCGCAGGAGATGAGTGCCGCAGGAGATGTGCGCCGCAGGATGTGTGCGCACAGTTTTTTTAGGAATTTGAGTTAATTATTATTATTTTTTGTAAATAAATGTTTCATTTATGTGCACTGCAGGGTGTGCGACGAGGGAGGGTCACTGCAGGAGATTTGCGCAGCAGGAGATGTGCGCCACTGGAGATGTGCACCGCAGGAGATGTGCACGCAGGAGATGTGCACGCAGGAGATGTGCGCCGCAGGAGATGTGCGCCGCAGGAGATGTACATAGCAGGAGATGTGCATAGCAGGAGATGTGCACCGCAGGAGATGTGCACGCAGGAGATGTGCACGCAGGAGATGTGCGCCGCAGGAGATGTGCGCCGCAGGAGATGTACATAGCAGGAGATGTGCACGCAGGAGATGTGCGCCGCAGGAGATGTGCGCCGCAGGAGATGTACATAGCAGGAGATGTGCACCGCAGGAGATGTGCACCGCCGGAAATGTGCGCAGCAGGAGATGTGCACCGCAGGAGATGTGTACGCAGGAGATATGCGCCGCAGGAGATGAGTGCCGCAGGAGATGTGCGCCGCAGGATGTGTGCGCACAGTTTTTTTAGGAATTTGAGTTAATTATTATTATTTTTTGTAAATAAATGTTTCATTTATGTGCACTGCAGGGTGTGCGACGAGGGAGGGTCACTGCAGGAGATTTGCGCAGCAGGAGATGTGCGCCACTGGAGATGTGCACCGCAGGACATGTGCACGCAGGAGATGTGCACGCAGGAGATGTGCGCCGCAGGAGATGTGCGCTGCAGGAGATGTACATAGCAGGAGATGTGCACGCAGGAGATGTGCGCCGCAGGAGATGTGCGCCGCAGGAGATGTACATAGCAGGAGATGTGCACCGCAGGAGATGCGCACGCAGGAGATGTGCACGCAGGAGATGTGCGCCGCAGGAGATGTGCGCCGCAGGAGATGTACATAGCAGGAGATGTGCACGCAGGAGATGTGCGCCGCAGGAGATGTGCGCCGCAGGAGATGTACATAGCAGGAGATGTGTGCCGCAGGAGATGTGCTCAGCAGGAGATGTGCACCACTTGAGATGTGCGCTGCAGGAGATGTGCGCCGCAGGCGATATGCGCAGCAGGAGATGTGTGCCGCAAGAGATATGCACCGCAGGAGATGTGTGCAACAGGAGATGTGCACCACAGGAGATGTGCGCAGCAGGAGATGTGCACCGCAGGAGATGTGCGCCGCAGGAGATGTGCACCGCAGGAGAAGTGCACGCAGGAGATTAGCACGCAGGAGATGTGCGCCGCAGGATGTGTGCGCACAGTTTTTTTATTAATTTGAGTTAATTATTATAATTTATTTGTAAATAAATGTTTCCTTTATGTGCAACGAAGGGTGTGCGCCGCAGGATGTGCACCGCAAGAGATATGCACCGCCGGAGATGTGCACAGCAGGAGATGTGCACCGCAGGAGATGTACACCGCAGGAGATGTGCGCAGCAGGAGATATGCGCAGCAGGAGATGAGTGCCGCAGGAGATGTGCGCCACAGGATGTGTGCGGAGATGTGCACCGCAGGAGTTGTGCGCAGCAGGAGATGTGCACCGCAGGAGATGTGCGCCGCAGGAGATGTGCACCGCAAGAGATGTGCGCAGCAAGAGATTGGCACGCAGGAGATGTGGGCCGCAGGATGTGTGCGGAGATGTGCACTGCAGGAGATGTGCGCAGCAGGATGTGTGCGCACAGTTTTTTTATTAATTTTATTTATGTGCATCTTATGTTCTGCAATGCAGGAGATGTGCGCAGCAGGAGATTTGCACCGCAGGATGTGTGCGCACAGTTTTTTTATTAATTTGAGTTAATTATTATAATTTTTTGGTAAATAAATGTTTCATTTATGTGCAACGCAGGGTGTGCGCCGCAGGATGTGCGCCGCAAGAGATTTGCACCGGCGGAGATGTGCGCAGCAGGAGATGTGCACCGCAGGAGATGTGCAACGCAAGAGATGTGCACCGCAGGAGATGTGCGCAGCAGGAGATGTGCACCGCAGGAGATGTGTGCCGCAGAAGATGTGCGCAGCAGGAGATGTGCGTCACAGGAGATGTGCAGAGCAGGAGATGTGCGCAGCAGGAGATGTGCAGAGCAGGACATGTGCGTTGCAGGATTAGTGCGCACAGTTTTTTTATTAATTTGAGTTAATTATTATTTTTTTTTTGTAAGTAAATGTTTCATTTATGTGCACCGCAGGGTGTGCACCGCAAGAGATGTGCACCGCCGGAAATGTGCGCAGCAGGAGATGTGCACCGCAGGAGATGTGCGCAGCAGGAGATGTGTGCCGCAGGAGATGTGCTAAGCAGGAGATGTGCACCACATGAGATGTGCGCCGCAGGAGATGTACAAAGCAGGAGATGTGCGCCGCAGGCGATATGCGCCAACGGAGATGTGCACCGCAGGATATGTGCGCCGCAGGCGATATGCGCCACCGGAGATGTGCACCGCAGGAGATGTGCGCCGCAGGAGATCTGCACGCAGGAGATGTGCAACGCAGGAGATGTGCACAGCAGGAGATGTGCGCAGCAGGATGTGTGCACACAGTTTTTTTATTAATTTGATGTAATAATATTTTTTTGTAAATAAATGTTTTATTTATGTGCACCGCAGGGTGTGCGCCGCAGGATGTGCGCCGCAAGAGATGTGCACCGCAGGAGATGTGCGCAGCAGGAGATGTGCACCGCAGGAGATGTGTGCCGCAGAAGATGTACGCAGCAGGAGATGTGCGTCACAGGAGATGTGCAGAGCAGGAGATGTGCGCAGCAGGAGATGTGCAGAGCAGGAGATGTGCGTTGCAGGATTAGTGCGCACAGTTTTTTTATTAATTTGAGTTAATTATTATTTTTTTTTTGTAAGTAAATGTTTCATTTATGTGCACCGCAGGGTGTGCGCCGCAAGAGATGTTCACCGCCGGAAATGTGCGCAGCAGGAGATGTGCACCACAGGAGATGTGTACGCAGGAGATATGCGCCGCAGGAGATGAGTGCCGCAGGAGATGTGCGCCGCAGGATGTGTGCGCACAGTTTTTTTAGGAATTTGAGTTAATTATTATTATTTTTTGTAAATAAATGTTTCATTTATGTGCACCGCAGGGTGTGCGACGAGGGAGGGTCACTGCAGGAGATTTGCGCAGCAGGAGATGTGCGCCACTGGAGATGTGCACCGCAGGAGATGTGCACGCAGGAGATGTGCACGCAGGAGATGTGCGCCGCAGGAGATGTGCGCCGCAGGAGATGTACATAGCAGGAGATGTGCACGCAGGAGATGTGCGCCGCAGGAGATGTACAAAGCAGGAGATGTGCGCCGCAGGCGATATGCGCCACCGGAGATGTGCACCGCAGGAGATGTGCGCCGCAGGAGATCTGCACGCAGGAGATGTGCAACGCAGGAGATGTGCACAGCAGGAGATGTGCGCAGCAGGATGTGTGCACACAGTTTTTTTATTAATTTGATGTAATAATATTTTTTTGTAAATAAATGTTTCATTTATGTGCACCGCAGGGTGTGCGCCGCAGGATGTGCGCCGCAAGAGATGTGCACTGCAGGAGATGTGCGGAGCAGGAGATGTGCACCGCAGGAGATGTGTGCCGCAGAAGATGTGCGCAGCAGGAGATGTGCAGAGCAGGAGATGTGCAGAGGAGAAGATGTGCGCAGCAGGAGATGTGCAGAGCAGGAGATGTGCGCTGCAGGATTAGTGCGCACAGTTTTTTTTATTAATTTGAGTTAATTATTATTTTTTTTTGTAAGTAAATGTTTCATTTATGTGCACCGCAGGGTGTGCGCCACAAGAGATGTGCACCGCCGGAAATGTGCGCAGCAGGAGATGTGCACCGCAGGAGATGTGCGCAGCAGGAGATGTGTGCCGCAGGAGATGTGCTCAGCAGGAGATGTGCACCACTTGAGATGTGCGCTGCAGGAGATGTGCGCCGCAGGCGATATGCGCAGCAGGAGATGTGTGCCGCAAGAGATATGCACCGCAGGAGATGTGTGCAACAGGAGATGTGCACCACAGGAGATGTGCGCAGCAGGAGATGTGCACCGCAGGAGATGTGCGCCGCAGGAGATGTGCACCGCAGGAGAAGTGCACGCAGGAGATTAGCACGCAGGAGATGTGCGCCGCAGGATGTGTGCGCACAGTTTTTTTATTAATTTGAGTTAATTATTATAATTTATTTGTAAATAAATGTTTCCTTTATGTGCAACGAAGGGTGTGCGCCGCAGGATGTGCACCGCAAGAGATATGCACCGCCGGAGATGTGCACAGCAGGAGATGTGCACCGCAGGAGATGTACACCGCAGGAGATGTGCGCAGCAGGAGATATGCGCCGCAGGAGATGAGTGCCGCAGGAGATTTGCGCCACAGGATGTGTGCGGAGATGTGCACCGCAGGAGTTGTGCGCAGCAGGAGATGTGCACCGCAGGAGATGTGCGCCGCAGGAGATGTGCACCGCAAGAGATGTGCGCAGCAAGAGATTGGCACGCAGGAGATGTGGGCCGCAGGATGTGTGCGGAGATGTGCACTGCAGGAGATGTGCGCAGCAGGATGTGTGCGCACAGTTTTTTTATTAATTTTATTTATGTGCATCTTATGTTCTGCAATGCAGGAGATGTGCGCAGCAGGAGATTTGCACCGCAGGATGTGTGCGCACAGTTTTTTTATTAATTTGAGTTAATTATTATGATTTTTTGGTAAATAAATGTTTCATTTATGTGCAACGCAGGGTGTGCGCCGCAGGATGTGCGCCGCAAGAGATATGCACCGGCGGAGATGTGCGCAGCAGGAGATGTGCACCGCAGGAGATGTGCAACGCAAGAGATGTGCACCGCAGGAGATGTGCGCAGCAGGAGATGTGCACCGCAGGAGATGTGTGCCGCAGAAGATGTGCGCAGCAGGAGATGTGCGTCACAGGAGATGTGCAGAGCAGGAGATGTGCGCAGCAGGAGATGTGCAGAGCAGGACATGTGCGTTGCAGGATTAGTGCGCACAGTTTTTTTATTAATTTGAGTTAATTATTATTTTTTTTTTGTAAGTAAATGTTTCATTTATGTGCACCGCAGGGTGTGCGCCACAAGAGATGTGCACCGCCGGAAATGTGCGCAGCAGGAGATGTGCACCGCAGGAGATGTGCGCAGCAGGAGATGTGTGCCGCAGGAGATGTGCTCAGCAGGAGATGTGCACCACTTGAGATGTGCGCTGCAGGAGATGTGCGCCGCAGGCGATATGCGCAGCAGGAGATGTGTGCCGCAAGAGATATGCACCGCAGGAGATGTGTGCAACAGGAGATGTGCACCACAGGAGATGTGCGCAGCAGGAGATGTGCACCGCAGGAGATGTGCGCCGCAGGAGATGTGCACCGCAGGAGAAGTGCACGCAGGAGATTAGCACGCAGGAGATGTGCGCCGCAGGATGTGTGCGCACAGTTTTTTTATTAATTTGAGTTAATTATTATAATTTATTTGTAAATAAATGTTTCCTTTATGTGCAACGAAGGGTGTGCGCCGCAGGATGTGCACCGCAAGAGATATGCACCGCCGGAGATGTGCACAGCAGGAGATGTGCACCGCAGGAGATGTACACCGCAGGAGATGTGCGCAGCAGGAGATATGCGCCGCAGGAGATGAGTGCCGCAGGAGATTTGCGCCACAGGATGTGTGCGGAGATGTGCACCGCAGGAGTTGTGCGCAGCAGGAGATGTGCACCGCAGGAGATGTGCGCCGCAGGAGATGTGCACCGCAAGAGATGTGCGCAGCAAGAGATTGGCACGCAGGAGATGTGGGCCGCAGGATGTGTGCGGAGATGTGCACTGCAGGAGATGTGCGCAGCAGGATGTGTGCGCACAGTTTTTTTATTAATTTTATTTATGTGCATCTTATGTTCTGCAATGCAGGAGATGTGCGCAGCAGGAGATTTGCACCGCAGGATGTGTGCGCACAGTTTTTTTATTAATTTGAGTTAATTATTATGATTTTTTGGTAAATAAATGTTTCATTTATGTGCAACGCAGGGTGTGCGCCGCAGGATGTGCGCCGCAAGAGATATGCACCGGCGGAGATGTGCGCAGCAGGAGATGTGCACCGCAGGAGATGTGCAACGCAAGAGATGTGCACCGCAGGAGATGTGCGCAGCAGGAGATGTGCACCGCAGGAGATGTGTGCCGCAGAAGATGTGCGCAGCAGGAGATGTGCGTCACAGGAGATGTGCAGAGCAGGAGATGTGCGCAGCAGGAGATGTGCAGAGCAGGACATGTGCGTTGCAGGATTAGTGCGCACAGTTTTTTTATTAATTTGAGTTAATTATTATTTTTTTTTTGTAAGTAAATGTTTCATTTATGTGCACCGCAGGGTGTGCGCCGCAAGAGATGTGCACCGCCGGAAATGTGCGCAGCAGGAGATGTGCACCGCAGGAGATGTGCGCAGCAGGAGATGTGTGCCGCAGGAGATGTGCTAAGCAGGAGATGTGCACCACATGAGATGTGCGCTGCAGGAGATGTGCGCCGCAGGCGATATGCGCAGCAGGAGATGTGTGCCGCAGTTTTTTTATTAATATGATTTAATTTTAATTTTTTTTGTAAATAACTGTTTTATTTATGTGCAATGCAGGGTTCGCAACGCAGGATGTGCGCCGCAAGAGATATGCACCGCAGGAGATGTGCGCAACAGGAGATGTGCACCACAGGAGATGTGCGCAGCAGGAGATGTGCAGCGCAGGAGATGTGCGCCGCAGGAGATGTGTACCGCAGGAGAAGTGCACGCAGGAGATTAGCACGCAGGAGATGTGCGCCGCAGGATGTGTGCGCACAGTTTTTTTATTAATTTGAGTTAATTATTATAATTTATTTGTAAATAAATGTTTCATTTATGTGCAACGAAGGGTGTGCGCCGCAGGATGTGCACCGCCGCCGGAGATGTGCGCTTCAGGAGATGTGCACCGCAGGAGATGTGTGCCGCAGAAGATGTGCGCAGCAGGAGATGTGCGTCACAGGAGATGTGCAGAGCAGGAGATGTGCGCAGCAGGAGATGTGCAGAGCAGGAGATGTGCGTTGCAGGATTAGTGCGCACAGTTTTTTTATTAATTTGAGTTAATTATTATTTTTTTTTTGTAAGTAAATGTTTCATTTATGTGCACCGCAGGGTGTGCGCCGCAAGAGATGTGCACCGCCGGAAATGTGCGCAGCAGGAGATGTGCACCGCAGGAGATGTGCGCAGCAGGAGATGTGTGCCGCAGGAGATGTGCTAAGCAGGAGATGTGCACCACGTGAGATGTGCGCCGCAAGAGATATGCACCGCAGGAGATGTGTGCAACAGGAGATGTGCACCACAGGAGATGTGCGCAGCAGGAGATGTGCACCGCCGGAAATGTGCGCAGCAGGAGATGTGCACCGCAGGAGATGTGTACGCAGGAGATATGCGCCACAGGAGATGAGTGCCGCAGGAGATGTGCGCCGCAGGATGTGTGCGCACAGTTTTTTTAGGAATTTGAGTTAATTATTATTATTTTTTGTAAATAAATGTTTCATTTATGTGCACTGCAGGGTGTGCGACGAGGGAGGGTCTCTGCAGGAGATTTGCGCAGCAGTTGATGTGCGCCACTGGAGATGTGCACCGCAGGAGATGTGCACGCAGGAGATGTGCACCGCAGGAGATGTGCACGCAGGAGATGTGCACGCAGGAGATGTGCGCCGCAGGAGATGTGCGCCGCAGGAGATGTACATAGCAGGAGATGTGCACCGCAGGAGATGTGCACGCAGGAGATGTGCACGCAGGAGATGTGCGCCGCAGGAGATGTGCGCCGCAGGAGATGTACATAGCAGGAGATGTGCACCGCAGGAGATGTGCACGCAGGAGATGTGCACGCAGGAGATGTGCGCCGCAGGAGATGTGCGCCGCAGGAGATGTACATAGCAGGAGATGTGCACGCAGGAGATGTGCGCCGCAGGAGATGTGCGCCGCAGGAGATGTACATAGCAGGAGATGTGCACCGCAGGAGATGTGCGCCGCAGGAGATGTGCGCCGCAGGATGTGTGCGCACAGTTTTTTTATTAATTTGAGTTAATTATTATAATTTTCTTTTTAAATAAATGTTTCATTTATGTGCAACGCAGGGTGTGCGCCGCAGGATGTGCGCCGCAAGAGATGTGCACCGCAGGAGATGTGCGCAGCAGGAGATGTGCACTGCAGGAGATGTGCGCCGCAGGAGATGTGAGTCGCAGGAGATGAGTGCCGCAGGAGATGTGCGCCGCAGGATGTGTGCGCACAGTTTTTTTAGGAATTTGAGTTAATTATTATTATTTTTTGTAAATAAATGTTTCATTTATGTGCACCGCAGGGTGTGCGACAAGGGAGGGTCACTGCAGGAGATTTGCGCAGCAGGAGATGTGCGCCACTGGAGATGTGCACCGCAGGAGATGTGCACGCAGGAGATGTGCACGCAGGAGATGTGCGCCGCAGGAGATGTGCGCCGCAGGAGATGTACATAGCAGGAGATGTGCACGCAGGAGATGTGCGCCGCAGGAGATGTACAAAGCAGGAGATGTGCGCCGCAGGCGATATGCGCCACCGGAGATGTGCACCGCAGGAGATGTGCGCCGCAGGAGATCTGCACGCAGGAGATGTGCAACGCAGGAGATGTGCACAGCAGGAGATGTGCGCAGCAGGATGTGTGCACACAGTTTTTTTATTAATTTGATGTAATAATATTTTTTTGTAAATAAATGTTTCATTTATGTGCACCGCAGGGTGTGCGCCGCAGGATGTGCGCCGCAAGAGATGTGCACTGCAGGAGATGTGCGGAGCAGGAGATGTGCACCGCAGGAGATGTGTGCCGCAGAAGATGTGCGCAGCAGGAGATGTGCAGAGCAGGAGATGTGCGCAGCAGGAGATGTGCAGAGCAGGAGATGTGCGCTGCAGGATTAGTGCGCACAGTTTTTTTATTAATTTGAGTTAATTATTATTTTTTTTTGTAAGTAAATGTTTCATTTATGTGCACCGCAGGGTGTGCGCCACAAGAGATGTGCACCGCCGGAAATGTGCGCAGCAGGAGATGTGCACCGCAGGAGATGTGCGCAGCAGGAGATGTGTGCCGCAGGAGATGTGCTCAGCAGGAGATGTGCACCACTTGAGATGTGCGCTGCATGAGATGTGCGCCGCAGGCGATATGCGCAGCAGGAGATGTGTGCCGCAAGAGATATGCACCGCAGGAGATGTGTGCAACAGGAGATGTGCACCACAGGAGATGTGCGCAGCAGGAGATGTGCACCGCCGGAAATGTGCGCAGCAGGAGATGTGCACCGCAGGAGATGTGTACGCAGGAGATATGCGCCACAGGAGATGAGTGCCGCAGGAGATGTGCGCCGCAGGATGTGTGCGCACAGTTTATTTAGGAATTTGAGTTAATTATTATTATTTTTTGTAAATAAATGTTTCATTTATGTGCACTGCAGGGTGTGCGACGAGGGAGGGTCACTGCAGGAGATTTGCGCAGCAGTTGATGTGCGCCACTGGAGATGTGCACCGCAGGAGATGTGCACGCAGGAGATGTGCACCGCAGGAGATGTGCACGCAGGAGATGTGCACGCAGGAGATGTGCGCCGCAGGAGATGTGCGCCGCAGGAGATGTACATAGCAGGAGATGTGCACCGCAGGAGATGTGCACGCAGGAGATGTGCACGCAGGAGATGTGCGCCGCAGGAGATGTGCGCCGCAGGAGATGTACATAGCAGGAGATGTGCACCACAGGAGATGTGCACGCAGGAGATGTGCACGCAGGAGATGTGCGCCGCAGGAGATGTGCGCCGCAGGAGATGTACATAGCAGGAGATGTGCACGCAGGAGATGTGCGCCGCAGGAGATGTGCGCCGCAGGAGATGTACATAGCAGGAGATGTGCACCGCAGGAGATGTGCGCCGCAGGAGATGTGCGCCGCAGGATGTGTGCGCACAGTTTTTTTATTAATTTGAGTTAATTATTATAATTTTCTTTTTAAATAAATGTTTCATTTATGTGCAACGCAGGGTGTGCGCCGCAGGATGTGCGCCGCAAGAGATGTGCACCGCAGGAGATGTGCGCAGCAGGAGATGTGCACTGCAGGAGATGTGCGCCGCAGGAGATGTGAGTCGCAGGAGATGAGTGCCGCAGGAGATGTGCGCCTCAGGATGTGTGCGCACAGTTTTTTTAGGAATTTGAGTTAATTATTATTATTTTTTGTAAATAAATGTTTCATTTATGTGCACCGCAGGGTGTGCGACGAGGGAGGGTCACTGCAGGAGATTTGCGCAGCAGGAGATGTGCGCCACTGGAGATGTGCACCGCAGGAGATGTGCACGCAGGAGATGTGCACGCAGGAGATGTGCGCCGCAGGAGATGTGCGCCGCAGGAGATGTACATAGCAGGAGATGTGCACGCAGGAGATGTGCGCCGCAGGAGATGTACAAAGCAGGAGATGTGCGCCGCAGGCGATATGCGCCACCGGAGATGTGCACCGCAGGAGATGTGCGCCGCAGGAGATCTGCACGCAGGAGATGTGCAACGCAGGAGATGTGCACAGCAGGAGATGTGCGCAGCAGGATGTGTGCACACAGTTTTTTTATTAATTTGATGTAATAATATTTTTTTGTAAATAAATGTTTCATTTATGTGCACCGCAGGGTGTGCGCCGCAGGATGTGCGCCGCAAGAGATGTGCACTGCAGGAGATGTGCGGAGCAGGAGATGTGCACCGCAGGAGATGTGTGCCGCAGAAGATGTGCGCAGCAGGAGATGTGCAGAGCAGGAGATGTGCGCAGTAGGAGATGTGCAGAGCAGGAGATGTGGGCTGCAGGATTAGTGCGCACAGTTTTTTTATTAATTTGAGTTAATTATTATTTTTTTTGTAAGTAAATGTTTCATTTATGTGCACCGCAGGGTGTGCGCCACAAGAGATGTGCACCGCCGGAAATGTGCGCAGCAGGAGATGTGCACCGCAGGAGATGTGCGCAGCAGGAGATGTGTGCCGCAGGAGATGTGCTCAGCAGGAGATGTGCACCACTTGAGATGTGCGCTGCATGAGATGTGCGCCGCAGGCGATATGCGCAGCAGGAGATGTGTGCCGCAAGAGATATGCACCGCAGGAGATGTGTGCAACAGGAGATGTGCACCACAGGAGATGTGCGCAGCAGGAGATGTGCACCGCAGGAGATGTGCGCCGCAGGAGATGTGCACCGCAGGAGAAGTGCACGCAGGAGATTAGCACGCAGGAGATGTGCGCCGCAGGATGTGTGCGCACAGTTTTTTTATTAATTTGAGTTAATTATTATAATTTATTTGTAAATAAATGTTTCATTTATGTGCAACGAAGGGTGTGCGCCGCAGGATGTGCACCGCAAGAGATATGCACCGCCGGAGATGTGCACAGCAGGAGATGTGCACCGCAGGAGATGTACACCGCAGGAGATGTGCGCAGCAGGAGATATGCGCCGCAGGAGATGAGTGCCGCAGGAGATATGCGCCGCAGGATGTGTGCGGAGATGTGCACCGCAGGAGTTGTGCGCAGCAGGAGATGTGCACCGCAGGAGATGTGCGCCGCAGGAGATGTGCACCGCAAGAGATGTGCGCAGCAAGAGATTGGCACGCAGGAGATGTGCGCCGCAGGATGTGTGCGGAGATGTGCACTGCAGGAGATGTGCACTGCAGGAGATGTGCGCAGCAGGATGTGTGTGCACAGTTTTTTTATTAATTTTATTTATGTGCATCTTATGTTCTGCAATGCAGGAGATGTGCGCAGCAGGAGATGTGCACCGCAGGAGATGTGCAACGCAAGAGATGTGCACCGCAGGAGATGTGCGCAGCAGGAGATGTGCACCGCAGGAGATGTGTGCCGCAGAAGATGTGCGCAGCAGGAGATGTGCGTCACAGGAGATGTGCAGAGCAGGAGATGTGCGCAGCAGGAGATGTGCAGAGCAGGACATGTGCGTTGCAGGATTAGTGCGCACAGTTTTTTTATTAATTTGAGTTAATTATTATTTTTTTTTTGTAAGTAAATGTTTCATTTATGTGCACCGCAGGGTGTGCGCCGCAAGAGATGTGCACCGCCGGAAATGTGCGCAGCAGGAGATGTGCACCGCAGGAGATGTGCGCAGCAGGAGATGTGTGCCGCAGGAGATGTGCTCAGCAGGAGATGTGCACCACTTGAGATGTGCGCTGCATGAGATGTGCGCCGCAGGCGATATGCGCAGCAGGAGATGTGTGCCGCAAGAGATATGCACCGCAGGAGATGTGTGCAACAGGAGATGTGCACCACAGGAGATGTGCGCAGCAGGAGATGTGCACCGCAGGAGATGTGCGCCGCAGGAGATGTGCACCGCAGGAGAAGTGCACGCAGGAGATTAGCACGCAGGAGATGTGCGCCGCAGGATGTGTGCGCACAGTTTTTTTATTAATTTGAGTTAATTATTATAATTTATTTGTAAATAAATGTTTCATTTATGTGCAACGAAGGGTGTGCGCCGCAGGATGTGCACCGCAAGAGATATGCACCGCCGGAGATGTGCACAGCAGGAGATGTGCACCGCAGGAGATGTACACCGCAGGAGATGTGCGCAGCAGGAGATATGCGCCGCAGGAGATGAGTGCCGCAGGAGATATGCGCCGCAGGATGTGTGCGGAGATGTGCACCGCATGAGTTGTGCGCAGCAGGAGATGTGCACCGCAGGAGATGTGCGCCGCAGGAGATGTGCACCGCAAGAGATGTGCGCAGCAAGAGATTGGCACGCAGGAGATGTGCGCCGCAGGATGTGTGCGGAGATGTGCACTGCAGGAGATGTGCACTGCAGGAGATGTGCGCAGCAGGATGTGTGTGCACAGTTTTTTTATTAATTTTATTTATGTGCATCTTATGTTCTGCAATGCAGGAGATGTGCGCAGCAGGAGATGTGCACCGCAGGAGATGTGCAACGCAAGAGATGTGCACCGCAGGAGATGTGCGCAGCAGGAGATGTGCACCGCAGGAGATGTGTGCCGCAGAAGATGTGCGCAGCAGGAGATGTGCGTCACAGGAGATGTGCAGAGCAGGAGATGTGCGCAGCAGGAGATGTGCAGAGCAGGACATGTGCGTTGCAGGATTAGTGCGCACAGTTTTTTTATTAATTTGAGTTAATTATTATTTTTTTTTTGTAAGTAAATGTTTCATTTATGTGCACCGCAGGGTGTGCGCCGCAAGAGATGTGCACCGCCGGAAATGTGCGCAGCAGGAGATGTGCACCGCAGGAGATGTGCGCAGCAGGAGATGTGTGCCGCAGGAGATGTGCTAAGCAGGAGATGTGCACCACATGAGATGTGCGCTGCAGGAGATGTGCGCCGCAGGCGATATGCGCAGCAGGAGATGTGTGCCGCAGTTTTTTTATTAATATGATTTAATTTTAATTTTTTTTGTAAATAACTGTTTTATTTATGTGCAATGCAGGGTTCGCAACGCAGGATGTGCGCCGCAAGAGATATGCACCGCAGGAGATGTGCGCAACAGGAGATGTGCACCACAGGAGATGTGCGCAGCAGGAGATGTGCACCGCAGGAGATGTGCGCCGCAGGAGATGTGCACCGCAGGAGAAGTGCACGCAGGAGATTAGCACGCAGGAGATGTGCGCCGCAGGATGTGTGCGCACAGTTTTTTTATTAATTTGAGTTAATTATTATAATTTATTTGTAAATAAATGTTTCATTTATGTGCAACGAAGGGTGTGCGCCGCAGGATGTGCACCGCCGCCGGAGATGTGCGCTTCAGGAGATGTGCACCGCAGGAGATTTGTGCCGCAGAAGATATGCGCAGCAGGAGATGTGCGTCACAGGAGATGTGCAGAGCAGGAGATGTGCGCAGCAGGAGATGTGCAGAACAGGAGATGTGCGTTGCAGGATTAGTGCGCACAGTTTTTTTATTAATTTGAGTTAATTATTTTTTTTTTTTGTAAGTAAATGTTTCATTTATGTGCACCGCAGGGTGTGCGCCGCAAGAGATGTGCACCGCCGGAAATGTGCGCAGCAGGAGATGTGCACCGCAGGAGATGTGTACGCAGGAGATATGCGCCGCAGGAGATGAGTGCCGCAGGAGATGTGCGCCGCAGGATGTGTGCGCACAGTTTTTTTAGGAATTTGAGTTAATTATTATTATTTTTTGTAAATAAATGTTTGATTTATGTGCACCGCAGGGTGTGCGACGAGGGAGGGTCACTGCAGGAGATTTGCGCAGCAGGAGATTTGCGCCACTGGAGATGTGCACCGCAGGAGATGTGCACGCAGGAGATGTGCACGCAGGAGATGTGCGCCGCAGGAGATGTGCGCCGCAGGAGATGTACATAGCAGGAGATGTACATAGCAGGAGATTTGCACGCAGGAGATGTGCGCCGCAGGAGATGTGCGCAGCAGGAGATGTGCGCCGCAGGAGATGTACACCGCAGGAGATGTGCGCAGCATGAGATGTGCACCGCAGGAGATGTGTACGCAGGAGATATGCGCCGCAGGAGATGTGCGACGCAGGATGTGTGCGGAGATGTGCACCGCAGGAGATGTGCGCAGCAGGATGTGTGCGCACAGTTTTTTTATTAATTTTATTTATGTGCATCTTATGTTCTGCAATGCAGGAGATGTGCGCAGCAGGAGATTTGCGCCGCAGGATGTGTGCGCACAGTTTTTTTATTAATTTGAGTTAATTATTATAATTTTTTTGTAAATAAATGTTTCATTTATGTGCAACGCAGGGTGTGCGCCGCAGGATGTGCGCCGCAAGAGATGTGCACCGCAGGAGATGTGCTCAGCAGGAGATGTGCACCACTTGAGATGTGCGCTGCAGGAGATGTGCACCGCAGGCGATATGTGCAGCAGGAGATGTGTGCCGCAGTTTTTTTATTAATATGATTTAATTTTAATTTTTTTTGTAAATAACTGTTTTATTTATGTGCAACGCAGGGTTCGCAACGCAGTATGTGCGCCGCAAGAGATATGCACCGCAGGAGATGTGTGCAACAGGAGATGTGCACCACAGGAGATGTGCGCAGCAGGAGATGTGCACCGCCGGAAATGTGCGCAGCAGGAGATGTGCACCGCAGGAGATGTGTACGCAGGAGATATGCGCCGCAGGAGATGAGTGCCGCAGGAGATGTGCGCCGCAGGATGTGTGCGCACAGTTTTTTTAGGAATTTGAGTTAATTATTATTATTTTTTGTAAATAAATGTTTCATTTATGTGCACTGCAGGGTGTGCGACGAGGGAGGGTCACTGCAGGAGATTTGCGCAGCAGGAGATGTGCGCCACTGGAGATGTGCGCCGCAGGAGATGTACATAGTAGGAGATGTGCATGCAGGAGATGTGCGCCGCAGGAGATGTGCGCCGCAGGAGATGTACATAGCAGGAGATGTGCACCGCAGGAGATGTGCACGCAGGAGATGTGCACGCAGGAGATGTGCGCCGCAGGAGATGTGCGCCGCAGGAGATGTACATAGCAGGAGATGTGCACGCAGGAGATGTGCGCCGCAGGAGATGTGCGCCGCAGGAGATGTACATAGCAGGAGATGTGCACCGCAGGAGATGTGCGCCGCAGGAGATGTGCGCCGCAGGATGTGTGCGCACAGTTTTTTTATTAATTTGAGTTAATTATTATAATTTTCTTTTTAAATAAATGTTTCATTTATGTGCAACGCAGGGTGTGCGCCGCAGGATGTGCGCCGCAAGAGATGTGCACCGCAGGAGATGTGCGCAGCAGGAGACGTGCACTGCAGGAGATGTGCGCCGCAGGAGATGTGAGTCGCAGGAGATGAGTGCCGCAGGAGATGTGCGCCGCAGGATGTGTGCGCACAGTTTTTTTAGGAATTTGAGTTAATTATTATTATTTTTTGTAAATAAATGTTTCATTTATGTGCACCGCAGGGTGTGCGACAAGGGAGGGTCACTGCAGGAGATTTGCGCAGCAGGAGATGTGCGCCACTGGAGATGTGCACCGCAGGAGATGTGCACGCAGGAGATGTGCACGCAGGAGATGTGCGCCGCAGGAGATGTGCGCCGCAGGAGATTTACATAGCAGGAGATGTGCACGCAGGAGATGTGCGCCGCAGGAGATGTACAAAGCAGGAGATGTGCGCCGCAGGCGATATGCGCCACCGGAGATGTGCACCGCAGGAGATGTGCGCCGCAGGAGATATGCGCAGCAGGAGATGTGTGCCGCAAGAGATATGCACCGCAGGAGATGTGTGCAACAGGAGATGTGCACCACAGGAGATGTGCGCAGCAGGAGATGTGCACCGCAGGAGATGTGCGCCGCAGGAGATGTGCACCGCAGGAGAAGTGCACGCAGGAGATTAGCAAGCAGGAGATGTGCGCCGCAGGATGTGTGCGCACAGTTTTTTTATTAATTTGAGTTAATTATTATAATTTATTTGTAAATAAATGTTTCATTTATGTGCAACGAAGGGTGTGCGCCGCAGGATGTGCACCGCAAGAGATATGCACCGCCGGAGATGTGCACAGCAGGAGATGTGCACCGCAGGAGATGTACACCGCAGGAGATGTGTGCAGCAGGAGATATGCGCCGCAGGAGATGAGTGCCGCAGGAGATGTGCGCCGCAGGATGTGTGCGGAGATGTGCACCGCAGGAGTTGTGCGCAGCAGGAGATGTGCACCGCAGGAGATGTGCGCCGCAGGAGATGTGCACCGCAAGAGATGTGCGCAGCAAGAGATTGGCACGCAGGAGATGTGCGCCGCAGGATGTGTGCGGAGATGTGCACTGCAGGAGATGTGCGCAGCAGGAGATGTACATAGCAGGAGATGTACATAGCAGGAGATTTGCACGCAGGAGATGTGCGCCGCAGGAGATGTGCGCAGCAGGAGATGTGCGCCGCAGGAGATGTACACCGCAGGAGATGTGCGCAGCATGAGATGTGCACCGCAGGAGATGTGTACGCAGGAGATATGCGCCGCAGGAGATGTGCGACGCAGGATGTGTGCGGAGATGTGCACCGCAGGAGATGTGCGCAGCAGGATGTGTGCGCACAGTTTTTTTATTAATTTTATTTATGTGCATCTTATGTTCTGCAATGCAGGAGATGTGCGCAGCAGGAGATTTGCGCCGCAGGATGTGTGCGCACAGTTTTTTTATTAATTTGAGTTAATTATTATAATTTTTTTGTAAATAAATGTTTCATTTATGTGCAACGCAGGGTGTGCGCCGCAGGATGTGCGCCGCAAGAGATGTGCACCGCAGGAGATGTGCTCAGCAGGAGATGTGCACCACTTGAGATGTGCGCTGCAGGAGATGTGCACCGCAGGCGATATGTGCAGCAGGAGATGTGTGCCGCAGTTTTTTTATTAATATGATTTAATTTTAATTTTTTTTGTAAATAACTGTTTTATTTATGTGCAACGCAGGGTTCGCAACGCAGTATGTGCGCCGCAAGAGATATGCACCGCAGGAGATGTGTGCAACAGGAGATGTGCACCACAGGAGATGTGCGCAGCAGGAGATGTGCACCGCCGGAAATGTGCGCAGCAGGAGATGTGCACCGCAGGAGATGTGTACGCAGGAGATATGCGCCGCAGGAGATGAGTGCCGCAGGAGATGTGCGCCGCAGGATGTGTGCGCACAGTTTTTTTAGGAATTTGAGTTAATTATTATTATTTTTTGTAAATAAATGTTTCATTTATGTGCACTGCAGGGTGTGCGACGAGGGAGGGTCACTGCAGGAGATTTGCGCAGCAGGAGATGTGCGCCACTGGAGATGTGCGCCGCAGGAGATGTACATAGTAGGAGATGTGCATGCAGGAGATGTGCGCCGCAGGAGATGTGCGCCGCAGGAGATGTACATAGCAGGAGATGTGCACCGCAGGAGATGTGCACGCAGGAGATGTGCACGCAGGAGATGTGCGCCGCAGGAGATGTGCGCCGCAGGAGATGTACATAGCAGGAGATGTGCACGCAGGAGATGTGCGCCGCAGGAGATGTGCGCCGCAGGAGATGTACATAGCAGGAGATGTGCACCGCAGGAGATGTGCGCCGCAGGAGATGTGCGCCGCAGGATGTGTGCGCACAGTTTTTTTATTAATTTGAGTTAATTATTATAATTTTCTTTTTAAATAAATGTTTCATTTATGTGCAACGCAGGGTGTGCGCCGCAGGATGTGCGCCGCAAGAGATGTGCACCGCAGGAGATGTGCGCAGCAGGAGACGTGCACTGCAGGAGATGTGCGCCGCAGGAGATGTGAGTCGCAGGAGATGAGTGCCGCAGGAGATGTGCGCCGCAGGATGTGTGCGCACAGTTTTTTTAGGAATTTGAGTTAATTATTATTATTTTTTGTAAATAAATGTTTCATTTATGTGCACCGCAGGGTGTGCGACAAGGGAGGGTCACTGCAGGAGATTTGCGCAGCAGGAGATGTGCGCCACTGGAGATGTGCACCGCAGGAGATGTGCACGCAGGAGATGTGCACGCAGGAGATGTGCGCCGCAGGAGATGTGCGCCGCAGGAGATTTACATAGCAGGAGATGTGCACGCAGGAGATGTGCGCCGCAGGAGATGTACAAAGCAGGAGATGTGCGCCGCAGGCGATATGCGCCACCGGAGATGTGCACCGCAGGAGATGTGCGCCGCAGGAGATATGCGCAGCAGGAGATGTGTGCCGCAAGAGATATGCACCGCAGGAGATGTGTGCAACAGGAGATGTGCACCACAGGAGATGTGCGCAGCAGGAGATGTGCACCGCAGGAGATGTGCGCCGCAGGAGATGTGCACCGCAGGAGAAGTGCACGCAGGAGATTAGCAAGCAGGAGATGTGCGCCGCAGGATGTGTGCGCACAGTTTTTTTATTAATTTGAGTTAATTATTATAATTTATTTGTAAATAAATGTTTCATTTATGTGCAACGAAGGGTGTGTGCCGCAGGATGTGCACCGCAAGAGATATGCACCGCCGGAGATGTGCACAGCAGGAGATGTGCACCGCAGGAGATGTACACCGCAGGAGATGTGTGCAGCAGGAGATATGCGCCGCAGGAGATGAGTGCCGCAGGAGATGTGCGCCGCAGGATGTGTGCGGAGATGTGCACCGCAGGAGTTGTGCGCAGCAGGAGATGTGCACCGCAGGAGATGTGCGCCGCAGGAGATGTGCACCGCAAGAGATGTGCGCAGCAAGAGATTGGCACGCAGGAGATGTGCGCCGCAGGATGTGTGCGGAGATGTGCACTGCAGGAGATGTGCGCAGCAGGATGTGTGCGCACAGTTTTTTTATTAATTTTATTTATGTGCATCTTATGTTCTGCAATGCAGGAGATGTGCGCAGCAGGAGATGTGCGCCACTGGAGATGTGCACCGCAGGAGATGTGCACGCAGGAGATGTGCACGCAGGAGATGTGCACCGCAGGAGATGTGTACGCAGGAGATATGCGTCGCAGGAGATGTGCACGCAGGAGATGTGCGCCGCAGGAGATGTGCGCCGCAGGAGATGTACATAGCAGGAGATGTGCACGCAGGACATGTGCGCCGCAGGAGATGTACAAAGCAGGAGATGTGCGACGGAGGCGATATGCGCCACCGGAGATGTGCACCGCAGGAGATGTGCGCCGCAGGACATCTGCACGCAGGAGATGTGCAACGCAGGAGATGTGCACAGCAGGAGATGTGCGCAGCAGGATGTGTGCACACAGTTTTTTTATTAATTCGATGTAATAATATTTTTTTGTAAATAAATGTTTCATTTATGTGCACCGCAGGGTGTGCGCCGCAGGATGTGCGCCGCAAGAGATGTGCACCGCCGGAAATGTGCGCAGCAGGAGATGTGCACCGCAGGAGATGTGCGCAGCAGGAGATGTGAGTCGCAGGAGATGAATGCCGCAGGAGATGTGCGCCGCAGGATGTGTGCGCACAGTTTTTTTAGGAATTTGAGTTAATTATTATTATTTTTTGTAAATAAATGTTTCATTTATGTGCACCGCAGGGTGTGCGACAAGGGAGGGTCACTGCAGGAGATTTGCGCAGCAGGAGATGTGCGCCACTGGAGATGTGCACCGCAGGAGATGTGCACGCAGGAGATGTGCACGCAGGAGATGTGCGCCGCAGGAGATGTGCGCCGCAGGAGATTTACATAGCAGGAGATGTGCACGCAGGAGATGTGCGCCGCAGGAGATGTACAAAGCAGGAGATGTGCGCCGCAGGCGATATGCGCCACCGGAGATGTGCACCGCAGGAGATGTGCGCCGCAGGAGATATGCGCAGCAGGAGATGTGTGCCGCAAGAGATATGCACCGCAGGAGATGTTTGCAACAGGAGATGTGCACCACAGGAGATGTGCGCAGCAAGAGATGTGCACCGCAGGAGATGTGTGCCCCAGAAGATGTGCGCAGCAGGAGATGTGCATCACAGGAGATGTGCAGAGCAGGAGATGTGCGCAGCAGGAGATGTGCAGAGCAGGAGATGTGCGTTGCAGGATTAGTGCGCACAGTTTTTTTATTAATTTGAGTTAATTATTATTTTTTTTGTAAGTAAATGTTTCATTTATGTGCACCGCAGGGTGTGCGCCGCAAGAGATGTGCACCGCCGGAAATGTGCGCAGCAGGAGATGTGCACCGCAGGAGATGTGCGCAGCAGGAGATGTGTGCCGCAGGAGATGTGCTAAGCAGGAGATGTGCACCACTTGAGATGTGCGCTGCAGGAGATGTGCGCCGCAGGCGATTTGTGCAGCAGGAGATGTGTGCCGCAGTTTTTTTATTAATATGATTTAATTTAAATTTTTTTTGTAAATAACTGTTTTATTTATGTGCAATGCAGGGTTCGCAACGCAGGATGTGCGCCGCAAGAGATATGCACCGCAGGAGATGTGCGCAACAGGAGATGTGCACCACAGGAGATGTGCGCCGCAGGAGATGTGCACCGCAGGAGAAGTGCACGCAGGAGATTAGCACGCAGGAGATGTGCGCCGCAGGATGTGTGCGCACAGTTTTTTTATTAATTTGAGTTAATTATTATAATTTATTTGTAAATAAATGTTTCATTTATGTGCAATGAAGGGTGTGCGCCGCAGGATGTGCACCGCCGCCGGAGATGTGCGCTTCAGGAGATGTGCACCGCAGGAGATGTGTACGCAGGAGATATGCGCCGCAGGAGATGAGTGCCGCAGGAGATGTGCGCCGCAGGATGTGTGCGCACAGTTTTTTTAGGAATTTGAGTTAATTATTATTATTTTTTGTAAATAAATGTTTCATTTATGTGCACCGCAGGGTGTGCGACGAGGGAGGGTCACTGCAGGAGATTTGCGCAGCAGGAGATGTGCGCCACTGGAGATGTGCACCGCAGGAGATGTGCACGCAGGAGATGTGCACGCAGGAGATGTGCGCCGCAGGAGATGTGCGCCGCAGGAGATGTACATAGCAGGAGATGTGCACGCAGGAGATGTGCGCCGCAGGAGATGTACAAAGCAGGAGATGTGCGCCGCAGGCGATATGCGCCAACGGAGATGTGCACCGCAGGAGATGTGCGCCGCAGGAGATCTGCACGCAGGAGATGTGCAACGCAGGAGATGTGCACAGCAGGAGATGTGCGCAGCAGGATGTGTGCACACAGTTTTTTTATTAATTTGATGTAATAATATTTTTTTGTAAATAAATGTTTCATTTATGTGCACCGCAGGGTGTGCGCCGCAGGATGTGCGCCGCAAGAGATGTGCACCGCAGGAGATGTGCGCAGCAGGAGATGTGCACCGCAGGAGATGTGTGCCGCAGAAGATGTGCGCAGCAGGAGATGTGCGTCACAGGAGATGTGCAGAGCAGGAGATGTGCAGAGCAGGAGATGTGCGCAGCAGGAGATGTGCAGAGCAGGAGATGTGCGTTGCAGGATTAGTTCGCACAGTTTTTTTATTAATTTGAGTTAATTATTTTTTTTTTTTTGTAAGTAAATGTTTCATTTATGTGCACCGCAGGGTGTGCGCCGCAAGAGATGTGCACCGCCGGAAATGTGCGCAGCAGGAGATGTGCACCGCAGGAGATGTGCGCAGCAGGAGATGTGTGCCGCAGGAGATGTGCTCAGCAGGAGATGTGCACCACTTGAGATGTGCGCTGCAGAAGATGTGCGCCGCAGGCGATATGCGCAGCAGGAGATGTGTGCCGCAGTTTTTTTATTAATATGATTTAATTTTAATTATTTTGTAAATAACTGTTTTATTTATGTGCAACGCAGGGTTCGCAACGCAGGATGTGCGCCGCAAGAGATATGCACCGCAGGAGATGTGCGCAACAGGAGATGTGCACCACAGGAGATGTGTGCCGCAGGAGATGTGCACCGCAGGAGATGTGCGCCGCAGGAGATGTGCACCGCAGGAGAAGTGCACGCAGGAGATTAGCACGCAGGAGATGTGCGCCGCAGGATGTGTGCGCACAGTTTTTTTATTAATTTGAGTTAATTATTATAATTTATTTGTAAATAAATGTTTCATTTATGTGCAACGAAGGGTGTGCGCCGCAGGATGTGCACTGCCGCCAGAGATGTGCGCGGCAGGAGATTTGCACCGCAGGAGATGTACACCGCAGGAGATGTGCGCAGCAGGAGATTTGCACCGCAGGAGATGTGTACGCAGGAGATATGCGCCGCAGGAGATGAGTGCCGCAGGAGATGTGCGCCGCAGGATGTGTGCGCACAGTTTTTTTAGGAATTTGAGTTAATTATTATTATTTTTTGTAAATAAATGTTTCATTTATGTGCACCGCAGGGTGTGCGACGAGGGAGGGTCACCGCAGGAGATGTGCACGCAGGAGATGTGCACGCAGGAGATGTGCGCCGCAGGAGATGTGCGCCGCAGGAGATGTACATAGCAGGAGATGTGCACGCAGGAGATGTGCGCCGCAGGAGATGTACAAAGCAGGAGATGTGCGCCGCAGGCGATATGCGCCACCGGAGATGTGCACCGCAGGAGATGTGCGCCGCAGGAGATCTGCACGCAGGAGATGTGCAACGCAGGAGATGTGCACAGCAGGAGATGTGCGCAGCAGGATGTGTGCACACAGTTTTTTTATTAATTTGAGTTAATTATTATAATTTATTTGTAAATAAATGTTTCATTTATGTGCAACGAAGGGTGTGCGCCGCAGGATGTGCACTGCCGCCGGAGATGTGCGCGGCAGGAGATGTGCACCGCAGGAGATGTACACCGCAGGAGATGTGCGCAGCAGGAGATGTGCACCGCAGGAGATGTGTACGCAGGAGATATGCGCCGCAGGAGATGAGTGCCGCAGGAGATGTGCGCCGCAGGATGTGTGCGCACAGTTTTTTTAGGAATTTGAGTTAATTATTATTATTTTTTGTAAATAAATGTTTCATTTATGTGCACCGCAGGGTGTGCGACGAGGGAGGGTCACCGCAGGAGATGTGCACGCAGGAGATGTGCAAAGCAGGAGATGTGCGCCGCAGGCGATATGCGCCACCGGAGATGTGCACCGCAGGAGATGTGCGCCGCAGGAGATCTGCACGCAGGAGATGTGCAACGCAGGAGATGTGCACAGCAGGAGATGTGCGCAGCAGGATGTGTGCACACAGTTTTTTTATTAATTTGAGTTAATTATTATAATTTATTTGTAAATAAATGTTTCATTTATGTGCAACGAAGGGTGTGCGCCGCAGGATGTGCACTGCCGCCGGAGATGTGCGCGGCAGGAGATGTGCACCGCAGGAGATGTACACCGCAGGAGATGTGCGCAGCAGGAGATGTGCACCGCAGGAGATGTGTACGCAGGAGATATGCGCCGCAGGAGATGAGTGCCGCAGGAGATGTGCGCCGCAGGATGTGTGCGCACAGTTTTTTTAGGAATTTGAGTTAATTATTATTATTTTTTGTAAGTAAATGTTTCATTTATGTGCACCGCAGGGTGTGCGACGAGGGAGGGTCACCGCAGGAGATGTGCACGCAGGAGATGTGCACGCAGGAGATGTGCGCCGCAGGAGATGTGCGCCGCAGGAGATGTACATAGCAGGAGATGTGCACGCAGGAGATGTGCGCCGCAGGAGATGTACAAAGCAGGAGATGTGCGCCGCAGGCGATATGCGCCACCGGAGATGTGCACCGCAGGAGATGTGCGCCGCAGGAGATCTGCACGCAGGAGATGTGCAACGCAGGAGATGTGCACAGCAGGAGATGTGCGCAGCAGGATGTGTGCACACAGTTTTTTTATTAATTTGATGTAATAATATTTTTTTGTAAATAAATGTTTTATTTATGTGCACCGCAGGGTGTGCGCCGCAGGATGTGCGCCGCAAGAGATGTGCACCGCAGGAGATGTGCGCAGCAGGAGATGTGCACTGCAGGAGATGTGCGCCGCAGGAGATGTGAGTCGCAGGAGATGAGTGCCGCAGGAGATGTGCACGCAGGAGATGTGCACGCAGGAGATGTGCGCCGCAGGAGATGTGCGCCGCAGGAGATGTACATAGCAGGAGATGTGCACCGCAGGAGATGTGCACGCAGGAGATGTGCACGCAGGAGATGTGCGCCGCAGGAGATGTGCGCCGCAGGAGATGTACATAGCAGGAGATGTGCACGCAGGAGATGTGCGCCGCAGGAGATGTGCGCCGCAGGAGATGTACATAGCAGGAGATGTGCACCGCAGGAGATGTGCACCGCCGGAAATGTGCGCAGCAGGAGATGTGCACCGCAGGAGATGTGTACGCAGGAGATATGCGCCGCAGGAGATGAGTGCCGCAGGAGATGTGCGCCGCAGGATGTGTGCGCACAGTTTTTTTAGGAATTTGAGTTAATTATTATTATTTTTTGTAAATAAATGTTTCATTTATGTGCACTGCAGGGTGTGCGACGAGGGAGGGTCACTGCAGGAGATTTGCGCAGCAGGAGATGTGCGCCACTGGAGATGTGCACCACAGGAGATGTGCACGCAGGAGATGTGCACGCAGGAGATGTGCGCCGCAGGAGATGTGCGCCGCAGGAGATGTACATAGCAGGAGATGTGCACGCAGGAGATGTGCGCCGCAGGAGATGTGCGCCGCAGGAGATGTACATAGCAGGAGATGTGCACTTAGGAGATGTGCGCCGCAGGAGATGTGCGCCGCAGGAGATGTACATAGCAGGAGATGTGCACGCAGGAGATGTGCGCCGCAGGAGATGTACATAGCAGGAGATGTGCACGCAGGAGATGTGCGCCGCAGGAGATGTGCGCCGCAGGAGATGTACATAGCAGGAGATGTGCACCGCAGGAGATGTGCGCCGCAGGAGATGTGCGCCGCAGGATGTGTGCGCACAGTTTTTTTATTAATTTGAGTTAATTATTATAATTTTCTTTTTAAATAAATGTTTCATTTATGTGCAACGCAGGGTGTGCGCCGCAGGATGTGCGCCGCAAGAGATGTGCACCGCAGGAGATGTGCGCAGCAGGAGATGTGCACTGCAGGAGATGTGCGCCGCAGGAGATGTGAGTCGCAGGAGATGAGTGCCGCAGGAGATGTGCGCCGCAGGATGTGTGCGCACAGTTTTTTTAGGAATTTGAGTTAATTATTATTATTTTTTGTAAATAAATGTTTCATTTATGTGCACCGCAGGGTGTGCGACGAGGGAGGGTCACTGCAGGAGATTTGCGCAGCAGGAGATGTGTGCCACTGGAGATGTGCGCCGCAGGAGATGTGCACGCAGGAGATGTGCACGCTGGAGATGTGCGCCGCAGGAGATGTGCGCCGCAGGAGATGTACATAGCAGGAGATGTGCACGCAGGAGATGTGCGCCGCAGGAGATGTACAAAGCAGGAGATGTGCACCGCAGGCGATATGCGCCACCGGAGATGTGCACCGCAGGAGATGTGCGCCGCAGGAGATCTGCACGCAGGAGATTCGCAACGCAGGAGATGTGCACAGCAGGAGATGTGCGCAGCAGGATGTGTGCACACAGTTTTTTTATTAATTTGATGTAATAATATTTTTTTGTAAATAAATGTTTTATTTATGTGCACCGCAGGGTGTGCGCCGCAGGATGTGCGCCGCAAGAGATGTGCACCGCAGGAGATGTGCGCTTCAGGAGATATGCTCCGCAGGAGATGTGTGCCGCAGAAGATGTGCGCAGCAGGAGATGTGCGTCACAGGAGATGTGCAGAGCAGGAGATGTGCGCAGCAGGAGATGTGCAGAGCAGGAGATGTGCGTTGCAGGATTAGTGCGCACAGTTTTTTTATTAATTTGAGTTAATTATTATTTTTTTTTTGTAAGTAAATGTTTCATTTATGTGCACCGCAGGGTGTGCGCCGCAAGAGATGTGCACCGCCGGAAATGTGCGCAGCAGGAGATGTGCACCGCAGGAGATGTGTACGCAGGAGATATGCGCCGCAGGAGATGAGTGCCGCAGGAGATGTGCGCCGCAGGATGTGTGCGCACAGTTTTTTTAGGAATTTGAGTTAATTATTATTATTTTTTGTAAATAAATGTTTGATTTATGTGCACCGCAGGGTGTGCGACGAGGGAGGGTCACTGCAGGAGATTTGCGCAGCAGGAGATGTGCGCCACTGGAGATGTGCACCGCAGGAGATGTGCACGCAGGAGATGTGCACGCAGGAGATGTGCGCCGCAGGAGATGTGCGCCGCAGGAGATGTACATAGCAGGAGATTTGCACGCAGGAGATGTGCGCCGCAGGAGATGTGCGCAGCAGGAGATGTGCGCCGCAGGAGATGTACACCGCAGGAGATGTGCGCAGCATGAGATGTGCACCGCAGGAGATGTGTACGCAGGAGATATGCGCCGCAGGAGATGTGCGACGCAGGATGTGTGCGGAGATGTGCACCGCAGGAGATGTGCGCAGCAGGATGTGTGCGCACAGTTTTTTTATTAATTTTATTTATGTGCATCTTATGTTCTGCAATGCAGGAGATGTGCGCAGCAGGAGATTTGCGCCGAAGGATGTGTGCGCACAGTTTTTTTATTACTTTGAGTTAATTATTATAATTTTTTTGTAAATAAATGTTTCATTTATGTGCAACGCAGGGTGTGCGCCGCAGGATGTGCGCCGCAAGAGATGTGCACCGCAGGAGATGTGCTCAGCAGGAGATGTGCACCACTTGAGATGTGCGCTGCAGGAGATGTGCACCGCAGGCAATATGCGCAGCAGGAGATGTGTGCCGCAGTTTTTTTATTAATATGATTTAATTTAAATTTTTTTTGTAAATAACTGTTTTATTTATGTGCAACGCAGGGTTCGCAACGCAGGATGTGCGCCGCAAGAGATATGCACCGCAGGAGATGTGTGCAACAGGAGATGTGCACCACAGGAGATGTGCGCAGCAGGAGATGTGCACCGCAGGAGATGTGCGCCGCAGGAGATGTGCACCGCAGGAGAAGTGCACGCAGGACATTAGCACGCAGGAGATGTGCGCCGCAGGATGTGTGCGCACAGTTTTTTTATTAATTTGAGTTAATTATTATAATTTATTTGTAAATAAATGTTTCATTTATGTGCAACGAAGGGTGTGCGCCGCAGGATGTGCACCGCAAGAGATATGCACCGCCGGAGATGTGCACAGCAGGAGATATGCACCGCAGGAGATGTACACCGCAGGAGATGTGCGCAGCAGGAGATGTGCACCGCAGGAGATGTGTACGCAGGAGATATGCGCCGCAGGAGATGAGTGCCGCAGGAGATGTGCGCCGCAGGATGTGTGCGGAGATGTGCACCGCAGGAGTTGTGCGCAGCAGGAGATGTGCACCGCAGGAGATGTGCGCCGCAGGAGATGTGCACCGCAAGAGATGTGCGCAGCAAGAGATTGGCACGCAGGAGATGTGCGCCGCAGGATGTGTGCGGAGATGTGCACCGCAGGAGATGTGCGCAGCAGGATGTGTGCGCACAGTTTTTTTATTAATTTTATTTATGTGCATCTTATGTTCTGCAATGCAGGAGATGTGCGCAGCAGGAGATTTGCGCCGCAGGATGTGTGCGCACAGCTTTTTTATTAATTTGAGTTAATTATTATAATTTTTTTGTAAATAAATGTTTCATTTATGTGCAACGCAGGGTGTGCGCCGCAGGATGTGCGCCGCAAGAGATATGCACCGGCGGAGATGTGCGCAGCAGGAGATGTGCACCGCAGGAGATGTGCAACGCAAGAGATGTGCACCGCAGGAGATGTACACAGCAGGAGATGTGCACCGCAGGAGATGTGTGCCGCAGAAGATGTGCGCAGCAGGAGATGTGCGTCACAGGAGATGTGCAGAGCAGGAGATGTGCGCAGCAGGAGATGTGCAGAGCAGGAGATGTGCGTTGCAGGATTAGTGCGCACAGTTTTTTTATTAATTTGAGTTAATTATTATTTTTTTTTTGTAAGTAAATGTTTCATTTATGTGCACTGCAGGGTGTGCGCCGCAAGAGATGTGCACCGCCGGAAATGTGCGCAGCAGGAGATGTGCACCGCAGGAGATGTGTACGCAGGAGATATGCGCCGCAGGAGATGAGTGCCGCAGGAGATGTGCGCCGCAGGATGTGTGCGCACAGTTTTTTTAGGAATTTGAGTTAATTATTATTATTTTTTGTAAATAAATGTTTGATTTATGTGCACCGCAGGGTGTGCGACGAGGGAGGGTCACTGCAGGAGATTTGCGCAGCAGGAGATGTGCGCCACTGGAGATGTGCACCGCAGGAGATGTGCACGCAGGAGAAGTGCACGCAGGAGATGTGCGCCGCAGGAGATGTGCGCCGCAGGAGATGTACATAGCAGGAGATGTGCACGCAGGAGATGTGCGCCGCAGGAGATGTGCGCAGCAGGAGATGTGCGCCGCAGGAGATGTACACCGCAGGAGATGTGCGCAGCATGAGATGTGCACCGCAGGAGATGTGTACGCAGGAGATATGCGCCGCAGGAGATGTGCGACGCAGGATGTGTGCGCACAGTTTTTTTATTAATTTGAGTTAATTATTATAATTTTTTTGTAAATAAATGTTTCATTTATGTGCAACGCAGGGTGTGCGCCGCAGGATGTGCGCCGCAGGATGTGCGCCGCAAGAGATGTGCACCGCAGGAGATGTGCGCAGCAGGAGATGTGCACTGCAGGAGATGTGCGCCGCAGGAGATGTGAGTCGCAGGAGATGTACATAGCAGGAGATGTGCGCCGCAGGCGATATGCGCAGCAGGAGATGTGTGCCGCAGTTTTTTTATTAATTTGATTTTATTTTTTTATTGTTTTGTAAATAAATGTTTCATTTATGTGCAACGAAGGGTGTGCGCCGCAGGATGTGCACCGCCGCCGGAGATGTGCGCTTCAGGAGATGTGCACCGCAGGAGATGTGTACGCAGGAGATATGCGCCGCAGGAGATGAGTGCCGCAGGAGATGTGCGCCGCAGGATGTGTGCGCACAGTTTTTTTAGGAATTTGAATTAATTATTATTATTTTTTGTAAATAAATGTTTCATTTATGTGCACCGCAGGGTGTGCGACGAGGGAGGGTCACTGCAGGAGATTTGCGCAGCAGGAGATGTGCGCCACTGGAGATGTGCACCGCAGGAGATGTGCACGCAGGAGATGTGCACGCAGGAGATGTGCGCCGCAGGAGATGTGCGCCGCAGGAGATGTACATAGCAGGAGATGTGCACGCAGGAGATGTGCGCCGCAGGAGATGTACAAAGCAGGAGATGTGCGCCGCAGGAGATGTACAAAGCAGGAGATGTGCGCCGCAGGCGATATGCGCCACCGGAGATGTGCACCGCAGGAGATGTGCGCCGCAGGAGATCTGCACGCAGGAGATGTGCAACGCAGGAGATGTGCACAGCAGGAGATGTGCGCAGCAGGATGTGTGCACACAGTTTTTTTATTAATTTGATATAATAATATTTTTTTGTAAATAAATGTTTCATTTATGTGCACCGCAGGGTGTGCGCCGCAGGATGTGCGCCGCAAGAGATGTGCACTGCAGGAGATGTGCGGAGCAGGAGATGTGCACCGCAGGAGATGTGTGCCGCAGAAGATGTGCGCAGCAGGAGATGTGCAGAGCAGGAGATGTGCAGAGGAGGAGATGTGCGCAGCAGGAGATGTGCAGAGCAGGAGATGTGCGCTGCAGGATTAGTGCGCACAGTTTTTTTTCTTAATTTGAGTTAATTATTATTTTTTTTTGTAAGTAAATGTTTCATTTATGTGCACCGCAGGGTGTGCGCCACAAGAGATGTGCACCGCCGGAAATGTGCGCAGCAGGAGATGTGCACCGCAGGAGATGTGCGCAGCAGGAGATGTGCACCGCAGGAGATGTGCGCCGCAGGAGATGTGCACCGCAGGAGAAGTGCACGCAGGAGATTAGCACGCAGGAGATGTGCGCCGCAGGATGTGTGCGCACAGTTTTTTTATTAATTTGAGTTAATTATTATAATTTATTTGTAAATAAATGTTTCATTTATGTGCAACGAAGTGTGTGCGCCGCAGGATGTGCACCGCCGCCGGAGATGTGCGCTTCAGGAGATATGCACCGCAGGAGATGTGTGCCGCAGAAGATGTGCGCAGCAGGAGATGTGCGTCACAGGAGATGTGCAGAGCAGGAGATGTGCGCAGCAGGAGATGTGCAGAGCAGGAGATGTGCGTTGCAGGATTAGTGCGCACAGTTTTTTTATTAATTTGAGTTAATTATTATTTTTTTTGTAAGTAAATGTTTCATTTATGTGCACCGCAGGGTGTGCGCCGCAAGAGATGTGCACCGCCGGAAATGTGCGCAGTAGGAGATGTGCACCGCAGGAGATGTGTACGCAGGAGATATGCGCCGCAGGAGATGAGTGCCGCAGGAGATGTGCGCCGCAGGATGTGTGCGCACAGTTTTTTTAGGAATTTGAGTTAATTATTATTATTTTTTGTAAATAAATGTTTGATTTATGTGCACCGCAGGGTGTGCGACGAGGGAGGGTCACTGCAGGAGATTTGCGCAGCAGGAGATGTGCGCCACTGGAGATGTGCACCGCAGGAGATGTGCACGCAGGAGATGTGCACGCAGGAGATGTGCGCCGCAGGAGATGTGCGCCGCAGGAGATGTACATAGCAGGAGATTTGCACGCAGGAGATGTGCGCCGCAGGAGATGTGCGCAGCAGGAGATGTGCGCCGCAGGAGATGTACACCGCAGGAGATGTGTGCCGCAGAAGATGTGCGCAGCAGGAGATGTGCGTCACAGGAGATATGCAGAGCAGGAGATGTGCGCAGCAGGAGATGTGCAGAACAGGAGATGTGCGTTGCAGGATTAGTGCGCACAGTTTTTTTATTAATTTGAGTTAATTATTATTTTTTTTGTAAGTAAATGTTTCATTTATGTGCACCGCAGGGTGTGCGCCGCAAGAGATGTGCACCGCCGGAAATGTGCGCAGCAGGAGATGTGCACCGCAGGAGATGTGTACGCAGGAGATATGCGCCGCAGGAGATGAGTGCCGCAGGAGATGTGCGCCGCAGGATGTGTGCGGAGATGTGCACCGCAGGAGATGTGCGCAGCAGGAAGTGTGCGCACAGTTTTTTTGTTAATTTTATTTATGTGCATCTTATGTTCTGCAATGCAGGAGATGTGCGCAGCAGGAGATTTGCGCCGCAGGATGTGTGCGCACAGTTTTTTTATTAATTTGAGTTAATTATTATTTTTTTTTTGTAAGTAAATGTTTCATTTATGTGCACCGCAGGGTGTGCGCCGCAAGAGATGTGTACGCAGGAGATATGCGCCGCAGGAGATGAGTGCCGCAGGAGATGTGCGCCGCAGGATGTGTGCGCACAGTTTTTTTAGGAATTTGAGTTAATTATTATTATTTTTTGTAAATAAATGTTTGATTTATGTGCACCGCAGGGTGTGCGACGAGGGAGGGTCACTGCAGGAGATTTGCGCAGCAGGAGATGTGCGCCACTGGAGATGTGCACCGCAGGAGATGTGCACGCAGGAGATGTGCGCCGCAGGAGATGTGCGCCGCAGGAGATGTACATAGCAGGAGATGTGCACGCAGGAGATGTGCGCCGCAGGAGATGTGCGCAGCAGGAGATGTGCGCCGCAGGAGATGTGCACCGCAGGAGATGTGTACGCAGGAGATATGCGCCGCAGGAGATTAGTGCCGCAGGAGATGTGCGCCGCAGGATGTGTGCGCACAGTTTTTTTAGGAATTTGAGTTAATTATTATTATTTTTTGTAAATAAATGTTTGATTTATGTGCACCGCAGGGTGTGCGACGAGGGAGGGTCACTGCAGGATATTTGCGCAGCAGGAGATGTGCGCCACTGGAGATGTGCACCGCAGGAGATGTGCACGCAGGAGATGTGCGCCGCAGGAGATGTGCGCCGCAGGAGATGTACATAGCAGGAGATGTGCACGCAGGAGATGTGCGCCGCAGGAGATGTGCGCAGCAGGAGATGTGCGCCGCAGGAGATGTGCACCGCAGGAGATGTGTACGCAGGAGATATGCGCCGCAGGAGATGTGCGACGCAGGATGTGTGCGGAGATGTGCACCGCAGGAGATGTGCGCAGCAGGATGTGTGCGCACAGTTTTTTTATTAATTTTATTTATGTGCATCTTATGTTCTGCAATGCAGGAGATGTGCGCAGCAGGAGATTTGCGCCGCAGGATGTGTGCGCACAGTTTTTTTATTAATTTGAGTTAATTATTATAATTTTTTTGTAAATAAATGTTTCATTTATGTGCAACGCAGGGTGTGCGCCGCAGGATATGCGCCGCAAGAGATGTGCACCGCAGGAGATGTGCGCAGCAGGAGATGTGCACTGCAGGAGATGTGCGCCGCAGGAGATGTGAGTCGCAGGAGATGTACATAGCAGGAGATGTGCGCCGCAGGCGATATGTGCAGCAGGAGATGTGTGCCGCAGTTTTTTTATTAATTTGATTTTATTTTTTTATTGTTTTGTAAATAAATGTTTCATTTATGTGCAACGCAGGGTGTGCGCCGCAGGATGTGCGCCGCAAGAGATATGCACCGGCGGAGATGTGCACAGCAGGAGATGTGCGCCGCAGGAGATGTGCACCGCAGGAGAAGTGCACGCAGGAGATTAGCACGCAGGAGATGTGCGCCGCAGGATGTGTGCGCACAGTTTTTTTATTAATTTGAGTTAATTATTATAATTTATTTGTAAATAAATGTTTCATTTATGTGCAACGAAGGGTGTGCGCCGCAGGATGTGCACCGCCGCCGGAGATGTGCGCTTCAGGAGATGTGCACCGCAGGAGATGTGTGCCGCAGAAGATGTGCGCAGCAGGAGATGTACACCGCAGGAGATGTGCGCAGCATGAGATGTGCACCGCAGGAGATGTGTACGCAGGAGATATGCGCCGCAGGAGATGTGCGACGCAGGATGTGTGCGGAGATGTGCACCGCAGGAGATGTGCGCAGCAGGATGTGTGCGCACAGTTTTTTTATTAATTTTATTTATGTGCATCTTATGTTCTGCAATGCAGGAGATGTGCGCAGCAGGAGATTTGCGCCGCAGGATGTGTGCGCACAGTTTTTTTATTAATTTGAGTTAATTTTTATAATTTTTTTGTAAATAAATGTTTCATTTATGTGCAACGCAGGGTGTGCGCCGCAGGATGTGCGCCGCAAGAGATGTGCACGGCAGGAGATGTGCGCAGCAGGAGATGTGCACTGCAGGAGATGTGCGCCGCAGGAGATGTGAGTCGCAGGAGATGTACATAGCAGGAGATGTGCGCCGCAGGCGATATGCGCAGCAGGAGATGTGTGCCGCAGTTTTTTTATTAATTTTATTTTATTTTTTTATTGTTTTGTAAATAAATTTTTCATTTATGTGCAACGCAGGGTGTGCGCCGCAGGATGTGCGCCGCAAGTGATATGCACCGGCGGAGATGTGCGCAGCAGGAGATGTGCACCGCAGGAGATGTGCAACGCAAGAGATGTGCACCGCAGGAGATGTGCGCAGCAGGAGATGTGTGCCGCAGAAGATGTGCGCAGCAGGAGATGTGCGCAGCAGGAGATGTGCAGAGCAGGAGATGTGCGCTGCAGGATTAGTGCGCACAGTTTTTTTTATTAATTTGATGTAATAATATTTTTTTGTAAATAAATGTTTCATTTATGTGCACCGCAGGGTGTGCGCCGCAGGATGTGCGCCGCAAGAGATGTGCACTGCAGGAGATGTGTGCCGCAGAAGATGTGCGCAGCAGGAGATGTGCAGAGCAGGAGATGTGCAGAGCAGGAGATGTGCGCAGCAGGAGATGTGCAGAGCAGGAGATGTGCGCTGCAGGATTAGTGCGCACAGTTTTTTTATTAATTTGAGTGAATTATTATTTTTTTTGTAAGTAAATGTTTCATTTATGTGCACCGTAGGGTGTGCGCCGCAAGATATGTGCACCGCCGGAAATGTGCGCAGCAGGAGATGTGCACCGCAGGAGATGTGCGCAGCAGGAGATGTGTGCCGCAGGAGATGTGCTCAGCAGGAGATGTGCACCACTTGAGATGTGCGCTGCAGGAGATGTGCGCCGCAGGCGATATGCGCAGCAGGAGATGTGTGCCGCAGTTTTTTTATTAATATGATTTAATTTTAATTTTTTTTGTAAATAACTGTTTTATTTATGTGCAACGCAGGGTTCGCAACGCAGGATGTGCGCCGCAAGAGATATGCACCGCAGGAGATGTGCGCAACAGGAGATGTGCACCACAGGAGATGTGCGCAGCAGGAGATGTGCACCGCAGGAGATGTGCGCCGCAGGAGATGTGCACCGCAGGAGAAGTGCACGCAGGAGATGTGCGCCACAGGATGTGTGCGCACAGTTTTTTTATTAATTTGAGTGAATTATTATAATTTATTTGTAAATAAATGTTTCATATATGTGCAACGAAGGGTGTGCGCCGCAGGATGTGCACCGCAAGAGATATGCACCGCCGGAGATGTGCACAGCAGGAGATGTGCACCGCAGGAGATGTACACCGCAGGAGATGTGCGCAGCAGGAGATGTGCACCGCAAAAGATGTGCGCAGCAAGAGATTGGCACGCAGGAGATGTGCTCCGCAGGATGTGTGCGCACAGTTTTTTTATTAATTTTATTTATGTGCATCTTATGTTCTGCAATGCAGGAGATGTGCGCAGCAGGAGATATGCGCCGCAGGAGATGTGCGCAGCAGGAGATGTGCACCACTTGAGATATGCACTGCAGGAGATGTGCACAGGAAGTGTGCGCTGCAGTATATGTACATAGCAGGAAATATGAACCGCAGGCGATATGCGCAGTAGGAGATGTGCGCCACTGGAGATGTGCATCGCAGGAGATGTGCGCCGCAGGAGATGTGCATGCAGGAGATGTGAGCAGCAGGAGATGTACATAGCAGGAGATGTGCGCCGCAGGCGATATGAGCAGCAGGAGATGTGTGCCGCAGTTTTTTTATTAATTTGGTTTGATTTTTTTATTTTTTTGTAAATAACTGTTTCATTTATGTGCAACGCAGGGTTCGCAATGCAGGATGTGCGCAACAGGAGATGTGCACCACAGGAGATGTGCGCAGCAGGAGATGTGCGCCGCAGGAGATGTGCACCGCAGGAGATGTGCATGCAGGAGATTAGCACGCAGGAGATGTGCGCCGCAGGATGTGTGCGCACAGTTTTTTTTATTAATTTGAGTTAATTATTATTATTTTTTTGTAAATAAATGTTTCATTCATGTGCACCACAGGGTGCGCGCCGCAATAGATGTGCACCGCCGGAGATGTGAGCCACTGGAGATGTGCAACGCAGGAGATGTGCGCCGCAGGAGATGTGCATGCAGGAGATGTGAGCCGCAGGAGATGTACATAGCAGGAGATGTGCACCGCAGGAGATGTGCGCCGCAAGAGATGTGCACCGCCGGATATTTGCGCAGCAGGAGATGTGCACCGCAGGAGATGTGCGCCGCAGGAGATGTGTACGCAGGAGATATGCGCCGCAGGAGATGAGTGCCGCAGGAGATGTGCGCCGCAGGATGTGTGCGCACAGTTTTTTTAGGAATTTGAGTTAATTATTATTATTTTTTGTAAATAAATGTTTCATTTATGTGCACCGCAGGGTGTGCGACGAGGGAGGGTCACTGCAGGAGATTTGCGCAGCAGGAGATGTGCGCCACTGGAGATGTGCACCGTAGGAGATGTGCACGCAGGAGATGTGCAAGCAGGAGATGTGCGCCGCAGGAGATGTACATAGCAGGAGATGTGCACGTAGGAGATGTGCGCCGCAGGAGATGTGCAAAGCAGGAGATGTGCGCAGCAGGCGATATGCGCCGCAGGAGATGTGCGCCGCAGGAGATCTGCACGCAGGAGATGTGCAACGCAGGAGATGTGCACAGCAGGAGATGTGCGCAGCAGGATGTATGCACACAGTTTTTTTATTAATTTGATGTAATACTATTTTTTTGTAAATAAATGTTTCATTTATGTGCACCGCAGGGTGTGCGCCGCAGGATGTGCGTCGCAAGAGATGTGCACCGCAGGAGATGTGCGCAGCAGGAGATGTGCACTGCAGGAGATGTGCGCAGCAGGAGATGTGCACCGCAAGAGATGTGCGCCGCAGGAGATGTGCGCCGCAAGAGATGTGCACCGCAGGAGATGTGCGCAGCAGGAGATGTGCACCGCAGGAGATGTGCGCCGCAGGAGATGTGCGCCGCAGGATGTGTGCGCACAGTTTTTTTATTAATTTTATTTATGTGCATCTTATGTTCTGCAATGCAGGAGATGTGCGCAGTAGGGGGTGTGCACACGTTTTTTTTATTAATTTGATTTAATAATATTTTTTTGTAAATAAATGTTTCATTTATGTGCACCGCAGGGTGTGCGCCGTAAGAGATGTGCACTGCCGGAGATGTGCGCATTAGGAGATGTGCACCGCAGGAGACGTGCGCTGCAGGAGATGTGCGCCGCAGGAGATGTACATAGCAGGAGATGTGCACGCAGGAGATGTGCACGCAGGAGATGTGCGCCGCAGGAGATGTACATAGCAGGAGATGTGCGCTGCAGGATGTGTGCGCACAGTTTTTTTAGGAATTTGAGTTAATTATTATTATTTTTTGTGAATAAATGTTTCATTTATGTGCACCGCAGGGTGTGCGACGCAGGATGTTCACCGCAGGAGATTTCCGCAGCAGGAGATGTGCGCCACTGGAGATGTGCACCGCAGGAGATGTGCGCCGGAGGAGATGTGCGCCGCAGGAGATGTGCGCACAGTTAATTTATTTATGTGATTTAATAATATTTTTTTTGTAAATGTTTTATTCATGTGCACCACAGGGTGTGCAACGCAGGATGTGTGACGCAGCAGATTTGCAATGCAGGAGATGTGCGCCGTATTATTTATATTTCCTCCTTCCTGAGAATTCCTTTTATTTCATTAACAATTCTGTTTCATTTCGTCTGTATTTAATTTATTATTATTAAGTCATTTCCTTTTTGCTCAGGAAGCGTTCTACCGGTCAAAAAACTTAACAAGTGAGCCTATTGGTTCAAGGTGAAATAACTGCATGTTATTGGTGTAAAACGGTCTAAGTCCCGCCTCCTCACTCGAGTCAGAGAGGTGCGGTTCAGTGTTGAGACAAATGGAGCCTGATGAGAAGTTGAAATTACGGAGCGATATTACTGCTACTGGTACTCAATATAATACTGAACAAAGAGAAGTTAGAGTATGTTTGAGCCCATAACAAGTTTATCAACTACTGAGAGGACCTGGAGAGCAGCTTAGAGCACCGTTTATTCTTTTCTTTTCCCGGTGAGTTACACCTGCTAAATTAGCGGCCATACGTGGCACAGTAGCAAAATGCTATATGACTTAGCATAGCCTCGTGGTGTTTATGCCATTGAGTGTACTGTAAGATGTTTCATATTTCTTTAGTTATAGAGACAAAAGTGGACATTTGTATGTGTAATATGAGTATGTATGTGAGTTACATTTAGTACAGAGCTAAGGATTATGTAGCTGAATTTGAGCTTTGAGATTAGCTTTCTGTTCATCATTGTGCTGCTTGCATTCACAAATGCAAGGTGTCAGTGTTGTGACAAGAAAATGATTCACATTGCTTTACTTCCGATATTCACATATAGTGAGTAATTGATGTTAAGCTGCAGGTTGTTTGCATAATAATCTAACATTCATATTGTTTCACTGCCATTAAAATTGTAATTTAATAGTATTGTTTATACTTTAATATTAAGAGTTAATGTTATGATACAACAGTAATCCTTTATTCATGGGTTAAGTACTGAAATGTATTATATGTTGACATTGATCAAATTGAACTGTACAGTTAAGAGAATAAGAATATTTGCATATGTTGCTATATAAGCCGTGTTATGTTACACAGGCTGGGTTTTCTGGATACCCTTGAACTTTGAGTTGGATTGGAATCTCTCCCTGACGAGGGAGATGGCGAGCCACCCGTGTTGAGCACCTGGATTGAGGAGCGCTTCCAGCATTCATCTACCTTGCTGTCAGTGTGGTAAGACTGTGGGGAGGACCTCAAACGACAGTTGAATCTAGCAGAACTAGGGATGGGCATAATTAATCGACGATCGATTAATTGACCATTAAGAATGTCGTCGATGAAATCATTTTTTCATCAAGAAATTCGCTAATTACACATTTGACCACGGGGGGCAGTGTTTGAAAAAAACGCCACAGTCCTACTCAGTTACCTGCGACTTGCTGCGAGTTACCGTGTAGTTCCATTTCCAAAATAAACATGAAGAGGTCACGGCGAAGTGTTGCGTGGGACCATTTTGAGTTAAAAAAGGACTTGGTTCACTGCCAACACTGCGAAGCTATCCCAGAGGCTGCGGGAGACAAGGAGCCTGCGTTGTCTGACACGGACGAGGGGAGCGCTAACACCGGAATCACAGTAATGTGAGTTACTGGTTATTTTTATGAAGCTTTCTCGACTCGGTACCTTGTCTGATAGTTTTGAGTTACATTTGGCAAAACCTGTCAGACCTAAGTATTATATATTTGTAGTTGTTGTTTAACATTACGTTTTTTAAAATTATTATTATTTTATTTTGGAGGGAAAAAAAACGAGGGTCAGTTGTGTTTAGTAGCACCGGCTTCTAGCTGTCGGCTCCGCTGCTTAAGATTACGGCAGCGCATATTTTGTTCATCTTGTAATAAAGATCTCAATGAGGAAACATCACTGCATTTTAATGTAGCTTATAAATAGTGAATTTTTGAACTTGAAAATATTAATGATTAATCGAAAATTCGTCATTAACTCTCCCGACGATCGACGAAGACAATTTAATCGAACGCCCATCCCTAAGCAGAACATCCTATTTTTTGAGGATTACTTTTATTTTCTGGGTGCACCCATTTCAAAAGACATTTCTAATTTTACTAAACTGAATGCCGGCAATGTTGTAAATATTTTGTGTGTTAATACAATTGTTTTCATTTAAACCTAACTCTGTGTTCTGTTTGCTCATTGTGGTGTCTGATTCCTGTTAATTACTCCTCCCTACGAATCTTGGTTATACTGGTCCAGTGTGCGCCTCCATGTGGGTTACATGCGCAGCAGGAGATGTGCGCTTCAGGAGATGTGTGCCGCAGGAGATGTACATAGCAGGAGATGTACATAGCAGGAGATGTGCGCCGCAGGCGATATGCGCCACCGGAGATGTGCACCGCAGGAGATGTGCGCCGCAGGAGATGTGCACGCAGGAGATGTGCGCCATCGGAGATGTGCACCGCAGGAGACGTGCACTGCAGGAGATTTGCGCAGCAGGAGATGTGCACCGCAGGAGATGTGCGCAGCAGGAGATGTGCACTGCAGGAGATGTGTACGCACAGTTTTTTTAGGAATTTTAGTTAATTATTATTATTTTTTGTAAATAAATGTTTCATTTATGTGCACCTCAGGAGATTTGCGCAGCAGGAGATGTGTGCCACTGGAGATGTGCACCACAGGAGATGTGCACGCAGGAGATGTGCACGCAGGAGATGTGCGCCGCAGGAGATTTACATAGCAGGAGATGAGCACGCAGGAGATGTACATTGCAGGATATGTGCACCGCAGGAGATGTCCACCGCAGGAGATGTGCGCAGCAGGAGATGTGCACAACAGGAGATGTGTACACAGGAGATATGCGCCGCAGGAGATGAGTGCCGCAGGAGATGTGCGCCACAGGATGTGTGCACCGCAGGAGATCTGCACCGCAGGAGATGTGCGCAGCAGGAGATGTGCACCGCAGGAGATCTGCACCGCAGGAGATGTGCGCAGCAGGAGATGTGCACCGCAGGAGATGTGCACGCAGAAGATGTGCGCCGCAGGAGATGTGCGCCGCAGGAGATTTACATAGCAGGAGATGAGCACTTAGGAGATGTACATAGCAGGATATGTGCACCACAGGAGATGTGTACACAGGAGATATGCGCCGCAGGAGATGTGCGCCACAGGATGTGTGCGCACAGTTTTTTTAGGAATTTGAGTTAATTATTATTATTTTTTGTAAATAAATGTTTCATTTATGTGCACCGCAGGGTGTGCGACGCAGGATGTTCACCGCAGGAGATTTCCGCAGCAGGAGATGTGCGCCACTGGAGATGTGCACCGCAAGAGATGTGCACGCAGGAGATGTGCACTTAGGAGATGTGCGCTGCAGGAGATGTGCGCCGCAGGAGATGTGCACGCAGGAGATGTGCGCCGCAGGCGATATGCGCAGCAGGAGATGTACATAGCAGGAGATGTGCGCCGCAGGAGATGTCCACCGCAGGAGATGTGCGCAGCAGGAGATGTGCACAGCAGGAGATGTGTACACAGGAGATATGCGCAGCAGGAGATGTGCACAGCAGGAGATGTGCGCCGCAGGAGATTTACATAGCAGGAGATGAGCACGCAGGAGATGTACATAGCAGGATATGTGCACCGCAGGAGATGTCCACCGCAGGAGATGTGCGCCGCAGGCGATATGCGCAGCAGGAGATGTGCGCTGCAGGAGATGTGCGCCGCAGGAGATGTGCACGCAGGAGATGTGCGCCATCGGAGATGTGCACCACAGGAGATGTGCGCCGCAGGCGATATGCGCAGCAGGAGATGTACATAGCAGGAGATGTGCGCCGCAGGAGATAGACATAGCAGGAGATGTGCGCCGCAAGAGATGTGCAAGCAGGAGATGTGCAATGCAGGATGTGTGCGCACAGTTTTTTTAGGAATTTGAGTTAATTATTATTATTTTTTGTAAATAAATGTTTAATTTATTTGCACCGCAGGCTGTGCGACGCAGGATGTACACCGCAGGAGATTTGCGCAGCAGGAGATGTGCGCCACTGGAGATGTGCACCGCAGGAGATGTGTACGCAGGAGATATGCGCCGCAGGAGATGAGTGCCGCAGGAGATGTGCGCCGCAGGATGTGTGCGGAGATGTGCACCGCAGGAGATGTGCGCAGCAGGATGTGTGCGCACAGTTTTTTTGTTAATTTTATTTATGTGCATCTTATGTTCTGCAATGCAGGAGATGTGCGCAGCAGGAGATTTGCGCCGCAGGATGTGTGCGCACAGTTTTTTTATTAATTTGAGTTAATTATTATTTTTTTTTTGTAAGTAAATGTTTCATTTATGTGCACCGCAGGGTGTGCGCCGCAAGAGATGTGTACGCAGGAGATATGCGCCGCAGGAGATGAGTGCCGCAGGAGATGTGCGCCGCAGGATGTGTGCGCACAGTTTTTTTAGGAATTTGAGTTAATTATTATTATTTTTTGTAAATAAATGTTTGATTTATTTGCACCGCAGGCTGTGCGACGCAGGATGTACACCGCAGGAGATTTGCGCAGCAGGAGATGTGCGCCACTGGAGATGTGCACCGCAGGAGATGTGCACGCAGGACATTTGCGCCGCAGGAGATGTACATAGCAGGAGATGTGCACGCAGGAGACGTGCACTGCAGGAGATTTGCGCAGCAGGAGATGTGCACCGCAGGAGATCTGCACCGCAGGAGATGTGCGCAGCAGGAGATGTGCACTGCAGGAGATGTGTACGCACAGTTTTTTTAGGAATTTGAGTTAATTATTATTATTTTTTGTAAATAAATGTTTCATTTATGTGCACCTCAGGAGATTTGCGCAGCATGAGATGTGCGCCACTGGAGATGTGCACCGCAGGAGATGTGCACGCAGAAGATGTGCGCCGCAGGAGATGTGCGCCGCAGGAGATTTACATAGCAGGAGATGAGCACTTAGGAGATGTACATAGCAGGATATGTGCACCACAGGAGATGTCCACCGCAGGAGATGTGCGCAGCAGGAGATGTGCACCGCAGGAGATGTGTACACAGGAGATATGCGCCGCAGGAGATGTGCAAGCAGGAGATGTGCAATGCAGGATGTGTGCGCACAGTTTTTTTAGGAATTTGAGTTAATTATTATTATTTTTTGTAAATAAATGTTTAATTTATTTGCACCGCAGGGTGTGCGACGCAGGATGTACACCGCAGGAGATTTGCGCAGCAGGAGATGTGCGCCACTGGAGATGTGCACCGCAGGAGATGTGCACGCAGGAGATGTGCGCCGCAGGAGATGTACATAGCAGGAGATGTGCACGCAGGAGATGTGCGCCGCAGGAGATGTACATAGCAGGAGATGTGCGCCGCAGGCGATATGTGCCACCGGAGGTGTGCACCGCAGGAGATGTGCGCCGCAGGAGATGTGCACCGCAGGAGATGTGTGCCGCAGAAGATGTGCGCAGCAGGAGATGTGCGTCACAGGAGATATGCAGAGCAGGAGATGTGCGCAGCAGGAGATGTGCAGAGCAGGAGATGTGCGTTGCAGGATTAGTGCGCACAGTTTTTTTATTAATTTGAGTTAATTATTATTTTTTTTTGTAAGTAAATGTTTCATTTATGTGCACCGCAGGGTGTGCGCCGCAAGAGATGTGCACCGCCGGAAATGTGCGCAGCAGGAGATGTGCACCGCAGGAGATGTGTACGCAGGAGATATGCGCCGCAGGAGATGAGTGCCGCAGGAGATGTGCGCCGCAGGATGTGTGCGGAGATGTGCACCGCAGGAGATGTGCGCAGCAGGAAGTGTGCGCACAGTTTTTTTGTTAATTTTATTTATGTGCATCTTATGTTCTGCAATGCAGGAGATGTGCGCAGCAGGAGATTTGCGCCGCAGGATGTGTGCGCACAGTTTTTTTATTAATTTGAGTTAATTATTATTTTTTTTTTGTAAGTAAATGTTTCATTTATGTGCACCGCAGGGTGTGCGCCGCAAGAGATGTGTACGCAGGAGATATGCGCCGCAGGAGATGAGTGCCGCAGGAGATGTGCGCCGCAGGATGTGTGCGCACAGTTTTTTTAGGAATTTGAGTTAATTATTATTATTTTTTGTAAATAAATGTTTGATTTATGTGCACCGCAGGGTGTGCGACGAGGGAGGGTCACTGCAGGAGATTTGCGCAGCAGGAGATGTGCGCCACTGGAGATGTGCACCGCAGGAGATGTGCACGCAGGAGATGTGCGCCGCAGGAGATGTGCGCCGCAGGAGATGTACATAGCAGGAGATGTGCACGCAGGAGATGTGCGCCGCAGGAGATGTGCGCAGCAGGAGATGTGCGCCGCAGGAGATGTGCACCGCAGGAGATGTGTACGCAGGAGATATGCGCCGCAGGAGATTAGTGCCGCAGGAGATGTGCGCCGCAGGATGTGTGCGCACAGTTTATTTAGGAATTTGAGTTAATTATTATTATTTTTTGTAAATAAATGTTTGATTTATGTGCACCGCAGGGTGTGCGACGAGGGAGGGTCACTGCAGGATATTTGCGCAGCAGGAGATGTGCGCCACTGGAGATGTGCACCGCAGGAGATGTGCACGCAGGAGATGTGCGCCGCAGGAGATGTGCGCCGCAGGAGATGTACATAGCAGGAGATGTGCACGCAGGAGATGTGCGCCGCAGGAGATGTGCGCAGCAGGAGATGTGCGCCGCAGGAGATGTGCACCGCAGGAGATGTGTACGCAGGAGATATGCGCCGCAGGAGATGTGCGACGCAGGATGTGTGCGGAGATGTGCACCGCAGGAGATGTGCGCAGCAGGATGTGTGCGCACAGTTTTTTTATTAATTTTATTTATGTGCATCTTATGTTCTGCAATGCAGGAGATGTGCGCAGCAGGAGATTTGCGCCGCAGGATGTGTGCGCACAGTTTTTTTATTAATTTGAGTTAATTATTATAATTTTTTTGTAAATAAATGTTTCATTTATGTGCAACGCAGGGTGTGCGCCGCAGGATATGCGCCGCAAGAGATGTGCACCGCAGGAGATGTGCGCAGCAGGAGATGTGCACTGCAGGAGATGTGCGCCGCAGGAGATGTGAGTCGCAGGAGATGTACATAGCAGGAGATGTGCGCCGCAGGCGATATGTGCAGCAGGAGATGTGTGCCGCAGTTTTTTTATTAATTTGATTTTATTTTTTTATTGTTTTGTAAATAAATGTTTCATTTATGTGCAACGCAGGGTGTGCGCCGCAGGATGTGCGCCGCAAGAGATATGCACCGGCGGAGATGTGCACAGCAGGAGATGTGCGCCGCAGGAGATGTGCACCGCAGGAGAAGTGCACGCAGGAGATTAGCACGCAGGAGATGTGCGCCGCAGGATGTGTGCGCACAGTTTTTTTATTAATTTGAGTTAATTATTATAATTTATTTGTAAATAAATGTTTCATTTATGTGCAACGAAGGGTGTGCGCCGCAGGATGTGCACCGCCGCCGGAGATGTGCGCTTCAGGAGATGTGCACCGCAGGAGATGTGTGCCGCAGAAGATGTGCGCAGCAGGAGATGTACACCGCAGGAGATGTGCGCAGCATGAGATGTGCACCGCAGGAGATGTGTACGCAGGAGATATGCGCCGCAGGAGATGTGCGACGCAGGATGTGTGCAGAGATGTGCACCGCAGGAGATGTGCGCAGCAGGATGTGTGCGCACAGTTTTTTTATTAATTTTATTTATGTGCATCTTATGTTCTGCAATGCAGGAGATGTGCGCAGCAGGAGATTTGCGCCGCAGGATGTGTGCGCACAGTTTTTTTATTAATTTGAGTTAATTTTTATAATTTTTTTGTACATAAATGTTTCATTTATGTGCAACGCAGGGTGTGCGCCGCAGGATGTGCGCCGCAAGAGATGTGCACGGCAGGAGATGTGCGCAGCAGGAGATGTGCACTGCAGGAGATGTGCGCCGCAGGAGATGTGAGTCGCAGGAGATGTACATAGCAGGAGATGTGCGCCGCAGGCGATATGCGCAGCAGGAGATGTGTGCCGCAGTTTTTTTATTAATTTTATTTTATTTTTTTATTGTTTTGTAAATAAATTTTTCATTTATGTGCAACGCAGGGTGTGCGCCGCAGGATGTGCGCCGCAAGTGATATGCACCGGCGGAGATGTGCGCAGCAGGAGATGTGCACCGCAGGAGATGTGCAACGCAAGAGATGTGCACCGCAGGAGATGTGCGCAGCAGGAGATGTGTGCCGCAGAAGATGTGCGCAGCAGGAGATGTGCGCAGCAGGAGATGTGCAGAGCAGGAGATGTGCGCTGCAGGATTAGTGCGCACAGTTTTTTTTATTAATTTGATGTAATAATATTTTTTTGTAAATAAATGTTTCATTTATGTGCACCGCAGGGTGTGCGCCGCAGGATGTGCGCCGCAAGAGATGTGCACTGCAGGAGATGTGTGCCGCAGAAGATGTGCGCAGCAGGAGATGTGCAGAGCAGGAGATGTGCAGAGCAGGAGATGTGCGCAGCAGGAGATGTGCAGAGCAGGAGATGTGCGCTGCAGGATTAGTGCGCACAGTTTTTTTATTAATTTGAGTGAATTATTATTTTTTTTGTAAGTAAATGTTTCATTTATGTGCACCGTAGGGTGTGCGCCGCAAGATATGTGCACCGCCGGAAATGTGCGCAGCAGGAGATGTGCACCGCAGGAGATGTGCGCAGCAGGAGATGTGTGCCGCAGGAGATGTGCTCAGCAGGAGATGTGCACCACTTGAGATGTGCGCTGCAGGAGATGTGCGCCGCAGGCGATATGCGCAGCAGGAGATGTGTGCCGCAGTTTTTTTATTAATATGATTTAATTTTAATTTTTTTTGTAAATAACTGTTTTATTTATGTGCAACGCAGGGTTCGCAACGCAGGATGTGCGCCGCAAGAGATATGCACCGCAGGAGATGTGCGCAACAGGAGATGTGCACCACAGGAGATGTGCGCAGCAGGAGATGTGCACCGCAGGAGATGTGCGCCGCAGGAGATGTGCACCGCAGGAGAAGTGCACGCAGGAGATGTGCGCCACAGGATGTGTGCGCACAGTTTTTTTATTAATTTGAGTGAATTATTATAATTTATTTGTAAATAAATGTTTCATATATGTGCAACGAAGGGTGTGCGCCGCAGGATGTGCACCGCAAGAGATATGCACCGATGGAGATGTGCACAGCAGGAGATGTGCACCGCAGGAGATGTACACCGCAGGAGATGTGCGCAGCAGGAGATGTGCACCGCAAAAGATGTGCGCAGCAAGAGATTGGCACGCAGGAGATGTGCTCCGCAGGATGTGTGCGCACAGTTTTTTTATTAATTTTATTTATGTGCATCTTATGTTCTGCAATGCAGGAGATGTGCGCAGCAGGAGATATGCGCCGCAGGAGATGTGCGCAGCAGGAGATGTGCACCACTTGAGATATGCACTGCAGGAGATGTGCACAGGAAGTGTGCGCTGCAGTATATGTACATAGCAGGAAATATGAACCGCAGGCGATATGCGCAGTAGGAGATGTGCGCCACTGGAGATGTGCATCGCAGGAGATGTGCGCCGCAGGAGATGTGCATGCAGGAGATGTGAGCAGCAGGAGATGTACATAGCAGGAGATGTGCGCCGCAGGCGATATGAGCAGCAGGAGATGTGTGCCGCAGTTTTTTTATTAATTTGGTTTGATTTTTTTATTTTTTTGTAAATAACTGTTTCATTTATGTGCAACGCAGGGTTCGCAATGCAGGATGTGCGCAACAGGAGATGTGCACCACAGGAGATGTGCGCAGCAGGAGATATGCGCCGCAGGAGATGTGCACCGCAGGAGATGTGCATGCAGGAGATTAGCACGCAGGAGATGTGCGCCGCAGGATGTGTGCGCACAGTTTTTTTTATTAATTTGAGTTAATTATTATTATTTTTTTGTAAATAAATGTTTCATTCATGTGCACCACAGGGTGCGCGCCGCAATAGATGTGCACCGCCGGAGATGTGAGCCACTGGAGATGTGCAACGCAGGAGATGTGCGCCGCAGGAGATGTGCATGCAGGAGATGTGAGCCGCAGGAGATGTACATAGCAGGAGATGTGCACCGCAGGAGATGTGCGCCGCAAGAGATGTGCACCGCCGGATATTTGCGCAGCAGGAGATGTGCACCGCAGGAGATGTGCGCCGCAGGAGATGTGTACGCAGGAGATATGCGCCGCAGGAGATGAGTGCCGCAGGAGATGTGCGCCGCAGGATGTGTGCGCACAGTTTTTTTAGGAATTTGAGTTAATTATTATTATTTTTTGTAAATAAATGTTTCATTTATGTGCACCGCAGGGTGTGCGACGAGGGAGGGTCACTGCAGGAGATTTGCGCAGCAGGAGATGTGCGCCACTGGAGATGTGCACCGTAGGAGATGTGCACGCAGGAGATGTGCAAGCAGGAGATGTGCGCCGCAGGAGATGTACATAGCAGGAGATGTGCACGTAGGAGATGTGCGCCGCAGGAGATGTGCAAAGCAGGAGATGTGCGCAGCAGGCGATATGCGCCGCAGGAGATGTGCGCCGCAGGAGATCTGCACGCAGGAGATGTGCAACGCAGGAGATGTGCACAGCAGGAGATGTGCGCAGCAGGATGTATGCACACAGTTTTTTTATTAATTTGATGTAATACTATTTTTTTGTAAATAAATGTTTCATTTATGTGCACCGCAGGGTGTGCGCCGCAGGATGTGCGCCGCAAGAGATGTGCACCGCAGGAGATGTGCGCAGCAGGAGATGTGCACTGCAGGAGATGTGCGCAGCAGGAGATGTGCACCGCAAGAGATGTGCGCCGCAGGAGATGTGCGCCGCAAGAGATGTGCACCGCAGGAGATGTGCGCAGCAGGAGATGTGCACCGCAGGAGATGTGCGCCGCAGGAGATGTGCGCCGCAGGATGTGTGCGCACAGTTTTTTTATTAATTTTATTTATGTGCATCTTATGTTCTGCAATGCAGGAGATGTGCGCAGTAGGGGGTGTGCACACGTTTTTTTTATTAATTTGATTTAATAATATTTTTTTGTAAATAAATGTTTCATTTATGTGCACCGCAGGGTGTGCGCCGTAAGAGATGTGCACTGCCGGAGATGTGCGCATTAGGAGATGTGCACCGCAGGAGACGTGCGCTGCAGGAGATGTGCGCCGCAGGAGATGTACATAGCAGGAGATGTGCACGCAGGAGATGTGCACGCAGGAGATGTGCGCCGCAGGAGATGTACATAGCAGGAGATGTGCGCTGCAGGATGTGTGCGCACAGTTTTTTTAGGAATTTGAGTTAATTATTATTATTTTTTGTGAATAAATGTTTCATTTATGTGCACCGCAGGGTGTGCGACGCAGGATGTTCACCGCAGGAGATTTCCGCAGCAGGAGATGTGCGCCGGAGGAGATGTGCGCCGCAGGAGATGTGCGCACAGTTAATTTATTTATGTGATTTAATAATATTTTTTTTGTAAATGTTTTATTCATGTGCACCACAGGGTGTGCAACGCAGGATGTGTGACGCAGCAGATTTGCAATGCAGGAGATGTGCGCCGTATTATTTATATTTCCTCCTTCCTGAGAATTCCTTTTATTTCATTAACAATTCTGTTTCATTTCGTCTGTATTTAATTTATTATTATTAAGTCATTTCCTTTTTGCTCAGGAAGCGTTCTACCGGTCAAAAAACTTAACAAGTGAGCCTATTGGTTCAAGGTGAAATAACTGCATGTTATTGGTGTAAAACGGTCTAAGTCCCGCCTCCTCACTCGAGTCAGAGAGGTGCGGTTCAGTGTGGAGACAGATGGAGCCTGATGAGAAGTTGAAATTACGGAGCGATATTACTGCTACTGGTACTCAATATAATACTGAACAAAGAGAAGTTAGAGTATGTTTGAGCCCATAACAAGTTTATCAACTACTGAGAGGACCTGGAGAGCAGCTTAGAGCACCGTTTATTCTTTTCTTTTCCCGGTGAGTTACACCTGCTAAATTAGCGGCCACACGTGGCACAGTAGCAAAATGCTATATGACTTAGCATAGCCTCGTGGTGTTTATGCCATTGAGTGTACTGTAAGATGTTTCATATTTCTTTAGTTATAGAGACAAAAGTGGACATTTGTATGTGTAATATGAGTATGTATGTGAGTTACATTTAGTACAGAGCTAAGGATTATGTAGCTGAATTTGAGCTTTGAGATTAGCTTTCTGTTCATCATTGTGCTGCTTGCATTCACAAATGCAAGGTGTCAGTGTTGTGACAAGAAAATGATTCACATTGCTTTACTTCCGATATTCACATATAGTGAGTAATTGATGTTAAGCTGCAGGTTGTTTGCATAATAATCTAACATTCATATTGTTTCACTGCCATTAAAATTGTAATTTAATAGTATTGTTTATACTTTAATATTAAGAGTTAATGTTATGATACAACAGTAATCCTTTATTCATGGGTTAAGTACTGAAATGTATTATATGTTGACATTGATCAAATTGAACTGTACAGTTAAGAGAATAAGAATATTTGCATATGTTGCTATATAAGCCGTGTTATGTTACACAGGCTGGGTTTTCTGGATACCCTTGAACTTTGAGTTGGATTGGAATCTCTCCCTGACGAGGGAGATGGCGAGCCACCCGTGTTGAGCACCTGGATTGAGGAGCGCTTCCAGCATTCATCTACCTTGCTGTCAGTGTGGTAAGACTGTGGGGAGGACCTCAAACGACAGTTGAATCTAGCAGAACTAGGGATGGGCATAATTAATCGACGATCGATTAATTGACCATTAAGAATGTCGTCGATGAAATCATTTTTTCATCGAGAAATTCGCTAATTACACATTTGACCACGGGGGGCAGTGTTTGAAAAAAACGCCACAGTCCTACTCAGTTACCTGCGACTTGCTGCGAGTTACCGTGTAGTTCCATTTCCAAAATAAACATGAAGAGGTCACGGCGAAGTGTTGCGTGGGACCATTTTGAGTTAAAAAAGGACTTGGTTCACTGCCAACACTGCGAAGCTATCCCAGAGGCTGCGGGAGACAAGGAGCCTGCGTTGTCTGACACGGACGAGGGGAGCGCTAACACCGGAATCACAGTAATGTGAGTTACTGGTTATTTTTATGAAGCTTTCTCGACTCGGTACCTTGTCTGATAGTTTTGAGTTACATTTGGCAAAACCTGTCAGACCTAAGTATTATATATTTGTAGTTGTTGTTTAACATTACGTTTTTTAAAATTATTATTATTTTATTTTGGAGGGAAAAAAAACGAGGGTCAGTTGTGTTTAGTAGCACCGGCTTCTAGCTGTCGGCTCCGCTGCTTAAGATTACGGCAGCGCATATTTTGTTCATCTTGTAATAAAGATCTCAATGAGGAAACATCACTGCATTTTAATGTAGCTTATAAATAGTGAATTTTTGAACTTGAAAATATTAATGATTAATCGAAAATTCGTCATTAACTCTCCCGACGATCGACGAAGACAATTTAATCGAACGCCCATCCCTAAGCAGAACATCCTATTTTTTGAGGATTACTTTTATTTTCTGGGTGCACCCATTTCAAAAGACATTTCTAATTTTACTAAACTGAATGCCGGCAATGTTGTAAATATTTTGTGTGTTAATACAATTGTTTTCATTTAAACCTAACTCTGTGTTCTGTTTGCTCATTGTGGTGTCTGATTCCTGTTAATTACTCCTCCCTACGAATCTTGGTTATACTGGTCCAGTGTGCGCCTCCATGTGGGTTACATGCGCAGCAGGAGATGTGCGCTTCAGGAGATGTGTGCCGCAGGAGATGTACATAGCAGGAGATGTACATAGCAGGAGATGTGCGCCGCAGGCGATATGCGCCACCGGAGATGTGCACCGCAGGAGATGTGCGCCGCAGGAGATGTGCAACGCAGGAGACGTGCACTGCAGGAGATTTGCGCAGCAGGAGATGTGCGCCATCGGAGATGTGCACCGCAGGAGACGTGCACTGCAGGAGATTTGCGCAGCAGGAGATGTGCACCGCAGGAGATGTGCGCAGCAGGAGATGTGCACTGCAGGAGATGTGTACGCACAGTTTTTTTAGGAATTTTAGTTAATTATTATTATTTTTTGTAAATAAATGTTTCATTTATGTGCACCTCAGGAGATTTGCGCAGCAGGAGATGTGTGCCACTGGAGATGTGCACCACAGGAGATGTGCACGCAGGAGATGTGCACGCAGGAGATGTGCGCCGCAGGAGATTTACATAGCAGGAGATGAGCACGCAGGAGATGTACATTGCAGGATATGTGCACCGCAGGAGATGTCCACCGCAGGAGATGTGCGCAGCAGGAGATGTGCACAACAGGAGATGTGTACACAGGAGATATGCGCCGCAGGAGATGAGTGCCGCAGGAGATGTGCGCCACAGGATGTGTGCACCGCAGGAGATCTGCACCGCAGGAGATGTGCGCAGCAGGAGATGTGCACCGCAGGAGATCTGCACCGCAGGAGATGTGCGCAGCAGGAGATGTGCACCGCAGGAGATGTGCACGCAGAAGATGTGCGCCGCAGGAGATGTGCGCCGCAGGAGATTTACATAGCAGGAGATGAGCACTTAGGAGATGTACATAGCAGGATATGTGCACCACAGGAGATGTCCACCGCAGGAGATGTGCGCAGCAGGAGATGTGCACCGCAGGAGATGTGTACACAGGAGATATGCGCCGCAGGAGATGTGCGCCACAGGATGTGTGCGCACAGTTTTTTTAGGAATTTGAGTTCATTATTATTATTTTTTGTAAATAAATGTTTAATTTATTTGCACCGCAGGGTGTGCGACGCAGGATGTACACCGCAGGAGATTTCCGCAGCAGGAGATGTGCGCCACTGGAGATATGCACCGCAGGAGATGTGCGCCGGAGGAGATGTGCGCCGCAGGAGATGTGCGCACAGTTAATTTATTAATGTGATTTAATAATATTTTTTTTGTAAATGTTTTATTCATGTGCACCACAGGGTGTGCAACGCAGGATGTGTGATGCAGCAGATTTTCAATGCAGGAGATGTGCGCCGTATTATTTATATTTCCTCCTTACTGAGAATTCCTTTTATTTCATTAACAATTCTGTTTTATTTCGTCTGTATTTAATTTATTATTATTAAGTCATTTCCTTTTTGCTCAGGAAGTGTTCTACCGGTCAAAAAACTTAACAAGTGAGCCTATTGGTTCAAGGTGAAATAACTGCATGTTATTGGTGTAAAACGGTCTAAGTCCCGCCTCCTCACTCGAGTCAGAGAGGTGCGGTTCAGTGTGGAGACAGATGGAGCCTGATGAGAAGTTGAAATTACGGAGCGATATTACTGCTACTGGTACTCAATATAATACTGAACAAAGAGAAGTTAGAGTATGTTTGAGCCCATAACAAGTTTATCAACTACTGAGAGGACCTGGAGAGCAGCTTACAGCACCGTTTATTCTTTTCTTTTCCCGGTGAGTTACACCTGCTAAATTAGCGGCCACACGTGGCACAGTAGCAAAATGCTATATGACTTAGCATAGCCTCGTGGTGTTTATGCCATTGAGTGTACTGTAAGATGTTTCATATTTCTTTAGTTATAGAGACAAAAGTGGACATTTGTATGTGTAATATGAGCATGTATGTGAGTTACATTTAGTACAGAGCTAAGGATTATGTAGCTGAATTTGAGCTTTGAGATTAGCTTTCTGTTCATCATTGTGCTGCTTGCATTCACAAATGCAAGGTGTCAGTGTGGTGACAAGAAAATGATTCACATTGCTTTACTTCCGATATTCACATATAGTGAGTAATTGATGTTAAGCTGTAGGTTGTTTGCATAATAATCTAACATTCATATTGTTTCACTGCCATTAAAATTGTAATTTAATAGTATTGTTTATACTTTAATATTATGAGTTAATGTTATGATACAACAGTAATCCTTTATTCATGGGTTAAGTACTGAAATGTATTATATGTTGACATTGATCAAATTGAACTGTACAGTTAAGAGAATAAGAATATTTGCATATGTTGCTATATTAAGCCGTGTTATGTTACACAGGCTGGGTTTTCTGGATACCCTTGAACTTTGAGTTGGATTGGAATCTCTCCCTGACGAGGGAGATGGCGAGCCACCCGTGTTGAGCATCTGGATTGAGGAGCGCTTCCAGCATTCATCTACCTTGCTGTCAGTGTGGTAAGACTGTGGGGAGGACCTCAAACGACAGTTGAATCTAGCAGAACTAGGGATGGGCATAATTAATCGACGATCGATTAATTGACCATTAAGAATGTCGTCGATGAAATCATTTTTTCATCGAGAAATTCGCTAATTACACATTTGACCACGGGGGGCAGTGTTTGAAAAAAACGCCACAGTCCTACTCAGTTACCTGCGACTTGCTGCGAGTTACCGTGTAGTTCCATTTCCAAAATAAACATGAAGAGGTCACGGCGAAGTGTTGCGTGGGACCATTTTGAGTTAAAAAAGGACTTGGTTCACTGCCAACACTGCGAAGCTATCCCAGAGGGGAGCGCTAACACCGGAATCACAGTAATGTGAGTTACTGGTTATTTTTATGAAGCTTTCTCGACTCGGTACCTTGTCTGATAGTTTTGAGTTACATTTGGCAAAACCTGTCAGACCTAAGTATTATATATTTGTAGTTGTTGTTTAACATTACGTTTTTTTAAATTATTATTATTTTATTTTGGAGGAAAAAAAACGAGGGTCAGTTGTGTTTAGTAGCACCGGCTTCTAGCTGTCGGCTCCGCTGCTTAAGAATACGGCAGCGCATATTTTGTTCATCTTGTAATAAAGATCTCAATGAGGAAACATCACTGCATTTTAATGTAGCTTATAAATAGTGAATTTTTGAACTTGAAAATATTAATGATTAATCGAAAATTCGTCATTAACTCTCCCGACGATCGACGAAGACAATTTAATCGAACGCCCATCCCTAAGCAGAACATCCTATTTTTTGAGGATTACTTTTATTTTCTGGGTGCACCCATTTCAAAAGACATTTCTAATTTTACTAAACTGAATGCCGGCAATGTTGTAAATATTTTGTGTGTTAATACAATTGTTTTCATTTAAACCTAACTCTGTGTTCTGTTTGCTCATTGTGGTGTCTGATTCCTGTTAATTACTCCTCCCTACGAATCTTTGTTATACTGGTCCAGTGTGCGCCTCCATGTGGGTTACATGCGCAGCAGGAGATGTGCGCTTCAGGAGATGTGCAACGCAGGATATGTGCACGCAGGAGATGTGCGCAGCAGGAGATGTGCGCCTCAGGAGATGTGCGCAGCAGGGTGTGTGCACACTTTTTTTTTATTAATTTGATTTAATAATATTTTTTTGTAAATAAATGTTTCATTTATGTGCACCGCAGGGTGTGCGCCGTAAGAGATGTGCACCGCCGGAGATGTGCGCATTAGGAGATGTGCACCGCAGGAGACGTGCGCAGCAGGAGATGTGCACCACTTGGGATATTCACTGCAGGAGATGTGCGCTGCAGGACATGTGCGCCGCAGGAGATGTACATATCAGGAGATGTGCGCCGCAGGCGATATGCGCAGCAGGAGATGTACATAGCAGGAGATGTGCACGCAGGAGATGTGCGCCGCAGGAGATGTACATAGCAGGAGATGTGCGCTGCAGGATGTGTGCGCACAGTTTTTTTAGGAATTTGAGTTCATTATTATTATTTTTTGTAAATAAATGTTTAATTTATTTGCACCGCAGGGTGTGCGACGCAGGATGTACACCGCAGGAGATTTGCGCATCAGGAGATGTGCGCCACTGGAGATGTGCACCGCAGGAGATGTGCGCCGGAGGAGATGTGCGCCGCAGGAGATGTGCGCACAGTTAATTTATTAATGTGATTTAATAATATTTTTTTTGTAAATGTTTTATTCATGTGCACCACAGGGTGTGCAACGCAGGATGTGTGACGCAAAAGATGTGCGACGCAAAAGATGTGCACCGCAGGAGATGTGCGCCGCAGCAGATTTGCAATGCAGGAGATGTACATAGCAGGAGATGTGCACGCAGGAGATGTGCGCCATCGGAGATGTGCACTTAGGAGATGTGCACTGCAGGAGATGTGCGCCGCAGTAGATGTGCGCAGCAGAAGATGTGTGCCGCAGGAGATGTGCACCGCAGGCGATATGCGCCACCGGAGATGTGCACCGCAGGAGATGTGCGCCGCAGGAGATGTGCACGCAGGAGATGTGCAACGCAGGAGATGTGCACGCAGGAGATGTGCAACGCAGGATGTGTGCGCACAGTTTTTTTAGGAATTTGAGTTAATTATTATTATTTTTTGTAAATAAATGTTTCATTTATTTGCACCGCAGGGTGTGCGACGCAGGATGTACACCGCAGGAGATTTGCACAGCAGGAGATGTGCGCCACTGGAGATGTGCACCGCAGGAGATATGCACGCAGGAGATGTGCAACGCAGGAGATGTGCGCAGCAGGAGATGTACGCCTCAGGAGATGTGCGCAGCAGGATTTGTGCACACAGTTTTTTTATTAATTTGATTTAATAATATTTTTTTGTAAATAAATGTTTCATTTATGTGCACCGCAGGGTATGCGCCACAAGAGATGTGCACCGCCAGAGATGTGCGCAGCAGGAGATGTGCGCCGCAGGAGATGTTCGCAGCAGGAGATGTGTGCCGCAGGAGATGTGCGCAGCAGGAGATGTGCACCACTTGAGATATGCACTGCAGGATGTGCGCCGCAAGAGATGTGCACCGCCGGAGATGTGCGCAGCAGGAGATGTGCACCGCAGGCGATATGCGCCACCGGAGATGTGCACCGCAGGAGATGTGCGCAGCAGGAGATGTGCAACGCAGGATATGTGCACGCAGGAGATGTGCGCAGCAGGAGATGTGCGCAGCAGGGTGTGTGCACACGTTTTTTTTATTAATTTGATTTAATAATATTTTTTTGTAAATAAATGTTTCATTTATGTGCACCGCAGGGTGTGCGCCGTAAGAGATGTGCACCGCCGGAGATGTGCGCATTAGGAGATGTGCACCGCAGGAGACGTGCGCAGCAGGAGATGTGCACCACTTGGGATATTCACTGCAGGAGATGTGCGCTGCAGGACATGTGCGCCGCAGGAGATGTACATAGCAGGAGATGTGCGCCGCAGGCGATATGCGCAGCAGGAGATGTACATAGCAGGAGATGTGCACGCAGGAGATGTGCGCCGCAGGAGATGTACATAGCAGGAGATGTGCGCTGCAGGATGTGTGCGCACAGTTTTTTTAGGAATTTGAGTTCATTATTATTATTTTTTGTAAATAAATGTTTAATTTATTTGCACCGCAGGGTGTGCGACGCAGGATGTACACCGCAGGAGATTTGCGCATCAGGAGATGTGCGCCACTGGAGATGTGCACCGCAGGAGATGTGCGCCGGAGGAGATGTGCGCCGCAGGAGATGTGCGCACAGTTAATTTATTAATGTGATTTAATAATATTTTTTTGTAAATGTTTTATTCATGTGCACCACAGGGTGTGCAACGCAGGATGTGTGATGCAGCAGATTTTCAATGCAGGAGATGTGCGCCGTATTATTTATATTTCCTCCTTACTGAGAATTCCTTTTATTTCATTAACAATTCTGTTTTATTTCATCTGTATTTAATTTATTATTATTAAGTCATTTCCTTTTTGCTCAGGAAGTGTTCTACCGGTCAAAAAACTTAACAAGTGAGCCTATTGGTTCAAGGTGAAATAACTGCATGTTATTGGTGTAAAACGGTCTAAGTCCCGCCTCCTCACTCGAGTCAGAGAGGTGCGGTTCAGTGTGGAGACAGATGGAGCCTGATGAGAAGTTGAAATTACGGAGCGATATTACTGCTACTGGTACTCAATATAATACTGAACAAAGAGAAGTTAGAGTATGTTTGAGCCCATAACAAGTTTATCAACTACTGAGAGGACCTGGAGAGCAGCTTACAGCACCGTTTATTCTTTTCTTTTCCCGGTGAGTTACACCTGCTAAATTAGCGGCCACACGTGGCACAGTAGCAAAATGCTATATGACTTAGCATAGCCTCGTGGTGTTTATGCCATTGAGTGTACTGTAAGATGTTTCATATTTCTTTAGTTATAGAGACAAAAGTGGACATTTGTATGTGTAATATGAGCATGTATGTGAGTTACATTTAGTACAGAGCTAAGGATTATGTAGCTGAATTTGAGCTTTGAGATTAGCTTTCTGTTCATCATTGTGCTGCTTGCATTCACAAATGCAAGGTGTCAGTGTGGTGACAAGAAAATGATTCACATTGCTTTACTTCCGATATTCACATATAGTGAGTAATTGATGTTAAGCTGTAGGTTGTTTGCATAATAATCTAACATTCATATTGTTTCACTGCCATTAAAATTGTAATTTAATAGTATTGTTTAAACTTTAATATTAAGAGTTAATGTTATGATACAACAGTAATCCTTTATTCATGGGTTAAGTACTGAAATGTATTATATGTTGACATTGATCAAATTGAACTGTACAGTTAAGAGAATAAGAATATTTGCATATGTTGCTATATAAGCCGTGTTATGTTACACAGGCTGGGTTTTCTGGATACCCTTGAACTTTGAGTTGGATTGGAATCTCTCCCTGACGAGGGAGATGGCGAGCCACCCGTGTTGAGCACCTGGATTGAGGAGCGCTTCCAGCATTCATCTACCTTGCTGTCAGTGTGGTAAGACTGTGGGGAGGACCTCAAACGACAGTTGAATCTAGCAGAACTAGGGATGGGCATAATTAATCGACGATCGATTAATTGACCATTAAGAATGTCGTCGATGAAATCATTTTTTCATCGAGAAATTCGCTAATTACACATTTGACCACGGGGGGCAGTGTTTGAAAAAAACGCCACAGTCCTACTCAGTTACCTGCGACTTGCTGCGAGTTACCGTGTAGTTCCATTTCCAAAATAAACATGAAGAGGTCACGGCGAAGTGTTGCGTGGGACCATTTTGAGTTAAAAAAGGACTTGGTTCACTGCCAACACTGCGAAGCTATCCCAGAGGGGAGCGCTAACACCGGAATCACAGTAATGTGAGTTACTGGTTATTTTTATGAAGCTTTCTCGACTCGGTACCTTGTCTGATAGTTTTGAGTTACATTTGGCAAAACCTGTCAGACCTAAGTATTATATATTTGTAGTTGTTGTTTAACATTACGTTTTTTTAAATTATTATTATTTTATTTTGGAGGAAAAAAAAACGAGGGTCAGTTGTGTTTAGTAGCACCGGCTTCTAGCTGTCGGCTCCGCTGCTTAAGAATACGGCAGCGCATATTTTGTTCATCTTGTAATAAAGATCTCAATGAGGAAACATCACTGCATTTTAATGTAGCTTATAAATAGTGAATTTTTGAACTTGAAAATATTAATGATTAATCGAAAATTCGTCATTAACTCTCCCGACGATCGACGAAGACAATTTAATCGAACGCCCATCCCTAAGCAGAACATCCTATTTTTTGAGGATTACTTTTATTTTCTGGGTGCACCCATTTCAAAAGACATTTCTAATTTTACTAAACTGAATGCCGGCAATGTTGTAAATATTTTGTGTGTTAATACAATTGTTTTCATTTAAACCTAACTCTGTGTTCTGTTTGCTCATTGTGGTGTCTGATTCCTGTTAATTACTCCTCCCTACGAATCTTGGTTATACTGGTCCAGTGTGCGCCTCCATGTGGGTTACATGCGCAGCAGGAGATGTGCGCTTCAGTAGATGTGCAACGCAGGATATGTGCACGCAGGAGATGTGCGCAGCAGGAGATGTGCGCCTCAGGAGATGTGCGCAGCAGAGTGTGTGCACACTTTTTTTTTATTAATTTGATTTAATAATATTTTTTTGTAAATAAATGTTTCATTTATGTGCACCGCAGGGTGTGCGCCGTAAGAGATGTGCACCGCCGGAGATGTGCGCATTAGGAGATGTGCACCGCAGGAGACGTGCGCAGCAGGAGATGTGCACCACTTGGGATATTCACTGCAGGAGATGTGCGCTGCAGGACATGTGCGCCGCAGGAGATGTACATAGCAGGAGATGTGCGCCGCAGGCGATATGCGCAGCAGGAGATGTACATAGCAGGAGATGTGCACGCAGGAGATATGCGCCGCAGGAGATGTACATAGCAGGAGATGTGCGCTGCAGGATGTGTGCGCACAGTTTTTTTAGGAATTTGAGTTCATTATTATTATTTTTTGTAAATAAATGTTTAATTTATTTGCACCGCAGGGTGTGCGACGCAGGATGTACACCGCAGGAGATTTGCGCATCAGGAGATGTGCGCCACTGGAGATGTGCACCGCAGGAGATGTGCGCCGGAGGAGATGTGCGCCGCAGGAGATGTGCGCACAGTTAATTTATTAATGTGATTTAATAATATTTTTTTTGTAAATGTTTTATTCATGTGCACCACAGGGTGTGCAACGCAGGATGTGTGACGCAAAAGATGTGCGACGCAAAAGATGTGCACCGCAGGAGATGTGCGCCGCAGCAGATTTGCAATGCAGGAGATGTACATAGCAGGAGATGTGCACGCAGGAGATGTGCGCCATCGGAGATGTGCACTTAGGAGATGTGCACTGCAGGAGATGTGCGCCGCAGTAGATGTGCGCAGCAGAAGATGTGTGCCGCAGGAGATGTGCACCGCAGGCGATATGCGCCACCGGAGATGTGCACCGCAGGAGATGTGCGCCGCAGGAGATGTGCACGCAGGAGATGTGCAACGCAGGAGATGTGCACGCAGGAGATGTGCAACGCAGGATGTGTGCGCACAGTTTTTTTAGGAATTTGAGTTAATTATTATTATTTTTTGTAAATTAATGTTTCATTTATTTGCACCGCAGGGTGTGCGACGCAGGATGTACACCGCAGGAGATTTGCGCAGCAGGAGATGTGCGCCACTGGAGATGTGCACCGCAGGAGATATGCACGCAGGAGATGTGCAACGCAGGAGATGTGCACGCAGGAGATGTGCGCAGGAGGAGATGTACGCCTCAGGAGATGTGCGCAGCAGGATTTGTGCACACAGTTTTTTTATTAATTTGATTTAATAATATTTTTTTGTAAATAAATGTTTCATTTATGTGCACCGCAGGGTATGCGCCGCAAGAGATGTGCACCGCCAGAGATGTGCGCAGCAGGAGATGTGCGCCGCAGGAGATGTTCGCAGCAGGAGATGTGTGCCGCAGGAGATGTGCGCAGCAGGAGATGTGCACCACTTGAGATATGCACTGCAGGATGTGCGCCGCAAGAGATGTGCACCGCCGGAGATGTGCGCAGCAGGAGATGTGCACCGCAGGCGATATGCGCCACCGGAGATGTGCACCGCAGGAGATGTGCGCCGCAGGAGATGTGCATGCAGGAGATTTGCGCCGCAGGATGTTTGCGCACAGTTTTTTTATTAATTTGAGTTAATTATTATAATTTTTTTGTAAATAAATGTTTCATTTATGTGCAACGCAGGGGATGTGCGCCACAGGAGATGTGCGCCGCAGGAGATGTGCGCACAGTTTATTTGTTAATGTGATTTAATAATATTTATTTTGTGAATGTTTTATTCATGTGCACCACAGGGTGTGCAACGCAGGATGTGCGACGCAAAAGATGTGCACCGCAGGAGATGTGCGCCGCAGGGGATTTGCAATAAAGGAGATGTGCGCCGTATTATTTATATTTCCTCCTTACTAAGAATTCCTTTTATTTCATTAACAATTCTGTTTTATTTCGTCTGTATTTAATTTATTATTATTAAGTCATTTCCTTTTTGCTCAGGAAGTGTTCTACCGGTCAAAAAACTTAACAGGTGAGCCTATTGGTTCAAGGTGAAATAACTGCATGTTATTGGTGTAAAACGGTTTAAGTCCCACCTCCTCACTCGAGTCAGAGAGGTGCGGTTCAGTGTGGAGACAGATGGAGCCTGATGAGAAGTTGAAATTACGGAGCGATATTACTGCTACTGGTACTCAATATAATACTGAACAAAGAGAAGTTAGAGTATGTTTGAGCCCATAACAAGTTTATCAACTACTGAGAGGACCTGGAGAGCAGCTTAGAGCACCGTTTATTCTTGTCTTTTCTAGATATGCAGTGCAGGAGATGTGCGCCGCAGGAGATGTGCGCCGCAGGCGATATGCGCAGCAGGAGATGTGCGCCACTGGAGATGTGCATCGCAGGAGATGTGGGCCGCAGGAGATGTGCGCAGCAGGAGATGTACATAGCAGGAGATGTGCGCCGCAGGATATGTGCGCCACAGGAGATATGCGCAGCAGGAGAAGTGCGCAGCAGGAGATGTGCGCCGCAGGATGTGTGCTCACAGTTTTTTTAGGAATTTTAGTTAATTATTATAATTTTTTTGTAAATAAATGTTTCATTTATGTGCACCGCAAGGTGTGCGACGCAGAATGTTCACCGCAGGAGATGTCCCCCACTGGAGATGTGCACCGTAGGAGATGTGCACGCAGGGTTTGACTGTTATAATGAAATAGGGTCACTAATCAACGTGTTTTCTCAAAAGGCCTTCAGTCAAATTCCTTGATACTTAAACTGCATACAGTGGATTATAATAATGAAAAAGGATAATTTGAAATCTTGGTTTCAACTCTAAAGGAACTCTTTAAAAAAAAGATTTTAAGTTTTGGAAACCCCAATGAAAAAGTAGCAACTGCACGGTTTCTACTGTCAGATTGGCTCTAAGTGCCAAAAAGTGCTGGAAACGGGGAGATAAGCCTATTTTTGCAACTTTGGTTAAAATCTTAAATTTTTCATCACTGATGTGCCCAAGATGCGCAAAAGCGCTGGAAACGGTGAGATAAGCCTAATTTTGCAACAATGTTTAAGGTTTGGAGGTTTCATAGACTAAAGTTGAAAATCAGTGGTTTGACTGCCATAATGAAATAGGGTCACTAATCAACGATAATTTGTGCACCTTGGGCACATCTGTGATGAAAAATAGGCCGTTTCCAGCGCTTTTTGGCACTTAGAGCCAATCTGACCGTGCAGTTGCTACTTTTTCATTGGGGTTTCCAAAACTTAAAATCTTTTTTTTAAAGAGTTCCTTTAGAGTTGAAACCAAGATTTCAAATTATCCTTTTTCATTATTATAATCCACTGTATGCATTTTAAGTATCAAGGAATTTGACTGAAGGCCTTCTGAGAAAACACGTTGATTAGTGACCCTATTTCATTATGGCAGTCAAACCACTGATTTTCAACTTTAGTCTATGAAACCTCCAAACCTTAAACATTGTTGCAAAATTAGGCTTATCTCACCGTTTCCAGCGCTTTTGTGCATCTTGGGCACATCTGTGATGAAAAATTGAAGATTTTAACCAAAGTTGCAAAAATAGAATTATCTCACCGTTTCCAGCACTTTTTGGCACTTAGAGCCAATCTGACAGTAGAAACCGTGCAGTTGCTACTTTTTCATTGGGGTTTCCAAAACTTAAAATCTTTTTTTTAAAGAGTTCCTTTAGAGTTGAAACCAAGATTTCAAATTATACTTTTTCATTATTATAATCCACTGTATGCATTTTAAGTATCAAGGAATTTGACTGAAGGCCTTTTGAGAAAACACGTTGATTAGTGACCCTATTTCATTATGGCAGTCAAACCAGTTATTTTCAACTTTAGTCTATGAAACCTCCAAACCTTAAACATTGTTGCAAAATTAGGCTTATCTCACCGTTTCCAGCACTTTTGCGCACCTTGGGCATATCTGTGATGAAAAAATGAAGATTTTAACCAAAGTTGCAAAAATAGGCTTATCTCACCGTTTCCAGCGCTTTTGTGCATCTTGGGCACATCTGTGATGAAAAATTGAAGATTTTAACCATTGTTGCAAAAATAGGCTTATCTCACCGTTTCCAGCACTTTTGCGCACCTTGGGCATATCTGTGATGAAAAAATGAAGATTTTAACCAAAATTGCAAAAATAGGCTTATCTCACCGTTTCCAGCGCTTTTGGGCATCTTGGGCACATCTGTGATGAAAAATTGAAGATTTTAACCAAAGTTGCAAAAATAGGCTTATCTCCCCGTTTCCAGCGCTTTTGCGCATCTTGGGCACATCTGTGATGAAAAATTGAAGATTTTAACCAAAGTTGCAAAAATAGGCTTATCTCACCGTTTAAAGCGCTTTTGTGCATCTTGGGCACATCTGTGATGAAAAATTGAAGATTTTAACCATTGTTGCAAAAATAGGCTTATCTCCCCGTTTCCTGCACTTTTTGGCACTTAGAGCCAATCTGACAGTAGAAACCGTGCAGTTGCTACTTTTTCATTGGGGTTTCCAAAACTTAAAATCTTTTTTTTAAAGAGTTCCTTTAGAGTTGAAACCAAGATTTCAAATTATCCTTTTTCATTATTATAATCCACTGTATGCATTTTAAGTATCAAGGAATTTGACTGAAGGCCTTTTGAGAAAACACGTTGATTAGTGACCCTATTTCATTATGGCAGTCAAACCACTGATTTTCAACTTTAGTCTATGAAACCTCCAAACCTTAAACATTGTTGCAAAAATAGGCTTATCTCACCGTTTCCAGCGCTTTTGTGCATCTTGGGCACATCTGTGATGAAAAATTGAAGATTTTAACCAAAGTTGCAAAAATAGAATTATCTCACCGTTTCCAGCACTTTTGCGCATCTTGGGCACATCTGTGATGAAAAATTGAAGATTTTAACCAAAGTTGCAAAAATAGGCTTATCTCACCGTTTCCAGCGCTTTTGCGCATCTTGGGCACATCTGTGATGAAAAATTGAAGATTTTAACCAAAGTTGCAAAAATAGGCTTATCTCACCGTTTCCAGCGCTTTTGCGCATCTTGGGCACATCTGTGATGAAAAATTTAAGATTTTAACCAAAGTTGCAAAAATAGGCTTATCTCACCGTTTAAAGCGCTTTTGTGCATCTTGGGCACATCTGTGTTGAAAAATTGAAGATTTTAACCATTGTTGCAAAAATAGGCTTATCTCCCCGTTTCCAGCACTTTTTGGCACTTAGAGCCAATCTGACAGTAGAAACCGTGCAGTTGCAACTTTTTCATTGGGGTTTCCAAAACTTAAAATCTTTTTTTTAAAGAGTTCCTTTAGAGTTGAAACCAAGATTTCAAATTATCCTTTTTCATTATTATAATCCACTGTATGCATTTTAAGTATCAAGGAATTTGACTGAAGGCCTTCTGAGAAAACACGTTGATTAGTGACCCTATTTCATTATGGCAGTCAAACCACTGATTTTCAACTTTAGTCTATGAAACCTCCAAACCTTAAACATTGTTGCAAAATTAGGCTTATCTCACCGTTTCCAGAACTTTTGTGCACCTTGGGCATATCTGTGATGAAAAAATGAAGATTTTAACCAAAGTTGCAAAAATAGGCTTATCTCACCATTTCCAGCGCTTTTGCGCATCTTGGGCACATCTGTGATGAAAAATTGAAGATTTTGACCAAAGTTGCAAAAATAGGCTTATCTCACCGTTTCCAGCGCTTTTGTGCATCTTGGGCACATCTGTGATGAAAAATTGAAGATTTTAACCATTGTTGCAAAAATAGGCTTATCTCCCCGTTTCCAGCACTTTTTGGCACTTAGAGCCAATCTGACAGTAGAAACCGTGCAGTTGCTACTTTTTCATTGGGGTTTCCAAAACTTAAAATCTTTTTTTTAAAGAGTTCCTTTAGAGTTGAAACCAAGATTTCAAATTATCCTTTTTCATTATTATAATCCACTGTATGCATTTTAAGTATCAAGGAATTTGACTGAAGGCCTTTTGAGAAAACACGTTGATTAGTGACCCTATTTCATTATGGCAGTCAAACCACTGATTTTCAACTTTAGTCTATGAAACCTCCAAACCTTAAACATTGTTGCAAAATTAGGCTTATCTCACCGTTTCCAGCACTTTTGTGCACCTTGGGCATATCTATGATGAAAAAATGAAGATTTTAACCAAAGTTGCAAAAATAGGCTTATCTCACCGTTTCCAGCGCTTTTTGGGCATCTTGGGCACATCTGTGATGAAAAATTTAAGATTTTAACCAAAGTTGCAAAAATAGGCTTATCTCACCGTTTCCAGCGCTTTTGGGCATCTTGGGCACATCTGTGATGAAAAATTGAAGATTTTAACCAAAGTTGCAAAAATAGGCTTATCTCACCGTTTAAAGCAATTTTGTGCATCTTGGGCACATCTGTGTTGAAAAATTGAAGATTTTAACCATTGTTGCAAAAATAGGCTTATCTCCCCGTTTCCAGCACTTGTTGGCACTTAGAGCCAATCTGACAGTAGAAACCGTGCAGTTGCTACTTTTTCATTGGGGTTTCCAAAACTTAAAATCTTTTTTTTAAAGAGTTCCTTTAGAGTTGAAACCAAGATTTCAAATTATCCTTTTTCATTATTATAATCCACTGTATGCATTTTAAGTATCAAGGAATTTGACTGAAGGCCTTCTGAGAAAACACGTTGATTAGTGACCCTATTTCATTATGGCAGTCAAACCACTGATTTTCAACTTTAGTCTATGAAACCTCCAAACCTTAAACATTGTTGCAAAATTAGGCTTATCTCACCGTTTCCGGCGCTTTTGCGCATCTTGGGCACATCTGTGATGAAACATTTAAGATTTTAACCAAAGTTGCAAAAATAGGCTTATCTCACCGTTTCCAGCGCTTTTGGGAATCATGGGCATATCTGTGATGAAAAATTTAAGATTTTAAACAAAGTTGCAAAAATAGGCTTATCTCACCGTTTCCAGCGCTTTTGTGCATCTTGGGCACATCTGTGATGAAAAATTGAAGATTTTAACCAAAGTTGCAAAAATAGGCTTATCTCACCGTTTCCAGCGCTTTTGTGCATCTTGGGCACATCTGTGATGAAAAATTGAAGATTTTAACCATTGTTGCAAAAATAGGCTTATCTCCCCGTTTCCAGCACTTTTTGGCACTTAGAGCCAATCTGACAGTAGAAACCGTGCAGTTGCTACTTTTTCATTGGGGTTTCCAAAACTTAAAATCTTTTTTTTAAAGAGTTCCTTTAGAGTTGAAACCAAGATTTCAAATTATCCTTTTTCATTATTATAATCCACTGTATGCATTTTAAGTATCAAGGAATTTGACTGAAGGCCTTTTGAGAAAACACGTTGATTAGTGACCCTATTTCATTATGGCAGTCAAACCACTGATTTTCAACTTTAGTCTATGAAACCTCCAAACCTTAAACATTGTTGCAAAATTAGGCTTATCTCACCGTTTCCAGCACTTTTGTGCACCTTGGGCATATCTGTGATGAAAAAATGAAGATTTTAACCAAAGTTGCAAAAATACGCTTATCTCACCGTTTCCAGCGCTTTTGCGCATCTTGGGCACATCTGTGATGACAAATTGAAGATTTTAACCAAAGTTGCAAAAATAGGCTTATCTCACCGTTTCCAGCGCTTTTGTTTATCTTGGGCACATCTGTGATGAAAAATTGAAGATTTTAACCATTGTTGCAAAAATAGGCTTATCTCCCCGTTTCCAGCACTTTTTGGCACTTAGAGCCAATCTGACAGTAGAAACCGTGCAGTTGCTACTTTTTCATTGGGGTTTCCAAAACTTAAAATCTTTTTTTTAAAGAGTTCCGTTAGAGTTGAAACCAAGATTTCAAATTATCCTTTTTCATTATTATAATCCACTGTATGCATTTTAAGTATCAAGGAATTTGACTGAAGGCCTTTTGAGAAAACACGTTGATTAGTGACCCTATTTCATTATGGCAGTCAAACCAGTTATTTTCAACTTTAGTCTATGAAACCTCCAAACCTTAAACATTGTTGCAAAATTAGGCTTATCTCAACGTTTCCAGCACTTTTGCGCACCTTGGGCATATCTGTGATGAAAAAATGAAGATTTTAACCAAAGTTGCAAAAATGGGCTTATCTCACCGTTTCCAGCGCTTTTGCGCATCTTGGGCACATCTGTGATGAAAAATTGAAGATTTTAACCAAAGTTGCAAAAATAGGCTTATCTCACCGTTTCCAGCGCTTTTGCGCATCTTGGGCACATCTGTGATGAAAAATTTAAGATTTTAACCAAAGTTGCAAAAATAGGCTTATCTCACCGTTTCCAGCGCTTTTGCGCATCTTGGGCACATCTGTGATGAAAAATTGAAGATTTTAACCAAAGTTGCAAAAATAGGCTTATCTCCCCGTTTCCAGCACTTTTTGGCACTTAGAGCCAATCTGACAGTAGAAACCGTGCAGTTGCTACTTTTTCATTGGGGTTTCCAAAACTTAAAATCTTTTTTTTAAAGAGTTCCTTTAGAGTTGAAACCAAGATTTCAAATTATCCTTTTTCATTATTATAATCCACTGTATGCATTTTAATTATCAAGGAATTTGACTGAAGGCCTTTTGAGAAAACACGTTGATTAGTGTCCCTATTTCATTATGGCAGTCAAACCACTGATTTTCAACTTTAGTCTATGAAACCTCCAAACCTTAAACATTGTTGCAAAATTAGGCTTATCTCACCGTTTCCAGCACTTTTGTGCACCTTGGGCATATCTGTGATGAAAAAATGAAGATTTTAACCAAAGTTGCAAAAATAGGCTTATCTCACCGTTTCCAGCACTTTTGGGAATCATGGGCATATCTGTGATGAAAAATTTAAGATTTTAACCAAAGTTGCAAAAATAGGCTTATCTCACCGTTTCCAGCGCTTTTGTGCATCTTGGGCACATCTGTGATGAAAAATTGAAGATTTTAACCATTGTTGCAAAAATAGGCTTATCTCCCCGTTTCCAGCACTTTTTGGCACTTAGAGCCAATCTGACAGTAGAAACCGTGCAGTTGCTACTTTTTCATTGGGGTTTCCAAAACTTAAAATCTTTTTTTTAAAGAGTTCCTTTAGAGTTGAAACCAAGATTTCAAATTATCCTTTTTCATTATTATAATCCACTGTATGCATTTTAAGTATCAAGGAATTTGACTGAAGGCCTTTTGAGAAAACACGTTGATTAGTGACCCTATTTCATTATGGCAGTCAAACTACTGATTTTCAACTTTAGTCTATGAAACCTCCAAACCTTAAACATTGTTGCAAAATTAGGCTTATCTCACCGTTTCCAGCACTTTTGTGCACCTTGGGCACATCTGTGATGAAAAATTTAAGATTTTAACCAAAGTTGCAAAAATAGGCTTATCTCACCGTTTCCAGCGCTTTTGCGCATCTTGGGCACATCTGTGATGAAAAATTGAAGATTTTAACCAAAGTTGCAAAAATAGGCTTATCTCACCGTTTCCAGCGCTTTTGTGCATCTTGGGCACATCTGTGATGAAAAATTGAAGATTTTAACCAAAGTTGCAAAAATAGGCTTATCTCACCGTTTCCAGCGCTTTTGTGCATCTTGGGCACATCTGTGATGAAAAATTGAAGATTTTAACCATTGTTGCAAAAATAGGCTTATCTCCCCGTTTCCAGCACTTTTTGGCACTTAGAGCCAATCTGACAGTAGAAACCGTGCAGTTGCTACTTTTTCATTGGGGTTTCCAAAACTTAAAATCTTTTTTTTAAAGAGTTCCTTTAGAGTTGAAAACAAGATTTCAAATTATCCTTTTTCATTATTATAATCCACTGTATGCATTTTAAGTATCAAGGAATTTGACTGAAGACCTTTTGAGAAAACACGTTGATTAGTGACCCTATTTCATTATGGCAGTCAAACCACTGATTTTCAACTTTAGTCTATGAAACCTCCAAACCTTAAACATTGTTGCAAAATTAGGCTTATCTCACCGTTTCCAGCACTTTTGTGCACCTTGGGCATATCTGTGATGAAAAAATGAAGATTTTAATCAAAGTTGCAAAAATAGGCTTATCTCACCGTTTCCAGCGCTTTTGTGCATCTTGGGCACATCTGTGATGAAAAATTGAAGATTTTAACCATTGTTGCAAAAATAGGCTTATCTCCCCGTTTCCAGCACTTTTTGGAACTTAGAGCCAATCTGACAGTAGAAACCGTGCAGTTGCTACTTTTTCATTGGGGTTTCCAAAACTTAAAATCTTTTTTTTAAAGAGTTCCTTTAGAGTTGAAACCAAGATTTCAAATTATCCTTTTTCATTATTATAATCCACTGTATGCATTTTAAGTATCAAGGAATTTGACTGAAGGCCTTTTGAGAAAACACGTTGATTAGTGACCCTATTTCATTATGGCAGTCAAACCACTGATTTTCAACTTTAGTCTATGAAACCTCCAAACCTTAAACATTGTTGCAAAATTAGGCTTATCTCACCGTTTCCAGCACTTTTGTGCACCTTGGGCATATCTGTGATGAAAAAATGAAGATTTTAACCAAAGTTGCAAAAATAGGCTTATCTCACCGTTTCCAGCGCTTTTGGGCATCTTGGGCACATCTGTGATGAAAAATTTAAGATTTTAACCATTGTTGCAAAAATAGGCTTATCTCCCCGTTTCCAGCACTTTTTGGAACTTAGAGCCAATCTGACAGTAGAAACCGTGCAGTTGCTACTTTTTCATTGGGGTTTCCAAAACTTAAAATCTTTTTTTTAAAGAGTTCCTTTAGAGTTGAAACCAAGATTTCAAATTATCCTTTTTCATTATTATAATCCACTGTATGCATTTTAAGTATCAAGGAATTTGACTGAAGGCCTTTTGAGAAAACACGTTGATTAGTGACCCTATTTCATTATGGCAGTCAAACCACTGATTTTCAACTTTAGTCTATGAAACCTCCAAACCTTAAACATTGTTGCAAAATTAGGCTTATCTCACCGTTTCCAGCACTTTTGTGCACCTTGGGCATATCTGTGATGAAAAAATGAAGATTTTAACCAAAGTTGCAAAAATAGGCTTATCTCACCGTTTCCAGCGCTTTTGGGCATCTTGGGCACATCTGTGATGAAAAATTGAAGATTTTAACCAAAGTTGCAAAAATAGGCTTATCTCACCGTTTCCAGCGCTTTTGTGCATCTTGGGCACATCTGTGATGAAAAATTGAAGATTTTAACCATTGTTGCAAAAATAGGCTTATCTCCCCGTTTCCAGCACTTTTTGGCACTTAGAGCCAATCTGACAGTAGAAACCGTGCAGTTGCTACTTTTTCATTGGGGTTTCCAAAACTTAAAATCTTTTTTTTAAAGAGTTCCTTTAGAGTTGAAAACAAGATTTCAAATTATCCTTTTTCATTATTATAATCCACTGTATGCATTTTAAGTATCAAGGAATTTGACTGAAGACCTTTTGAGAAAACACGTTGATTAGTGACCCTATTTCATTATGGCAGTCAAACCACTGATTTTCAACTTTAGTCTATGAAACCTCCAAACCTTAAACATTGTTGCAAAATTAGGCTTATCTCACCGTTTCCAGCACTTTTGTGCACCTTGGGCATATCTGTGATGAAAAAATGAAGATTTTAATCAAAGTTGCAAAAATAGGCTTATCTCACCGTTTCCAGCGCTTTTGTGCATCTTGGGCACATCTGTGATGAAAAATTGAAGATTTTAACCATTGTTGCAAAAATAGGCTTATCTCCCCGTTTCCAGCACTTTTTGGAACTTAGAGCCAATCTGACAGTAGAAACCGTGCAGTTGCTACTTTTTCATTGGGGTTTCCAAAACTTAAAATCTTTTTTTTAAAGAGTTCCTTTAGAGTTGAAACCAAGATTTCAAATTATCCTTTTTCATTATTATAATCCACTGTATGCATTTTAAGTATCAAGGAATTTGACTGAAGGCCTTTTGAGAAAACACGTTGATTAGTGACCCTATTTCATTATGGCAGTCAAACCACTGATTTTCAACTTTAGTCTATGAAACCTCCAAACCTTAAACATTGTTGCAAAATTAGGCTTATCTCACCGTTTCCAGCACTTTTGTGCACCTTGGGCATATCTGTGATGAAAAAATGAAGATTTTAACCAAAGTTGCAAAAATAGGCTTATCTCACCGTTTCCAGCGCTTTTGGGCATCTTGGGCACATCTGTGATGAAAAATTTAAGATTTTAACCAAAGTTGCAAAAATAGGCTTATCTCACCGTTTCCAGCGCTTTTGCGCATCTTGGGCACATCTGTGATGAAAAATTGAAGATTTTAACCAAAGTTGCAAAAATAGGCTTATCTCACCGTTTCCAGCGCTTTTGTGCATCTTGGGCACATCTGTGATGAAAAATTGAAGATTTTAACCAAAGTTGCAAAAATAGGCTTATCTCACCGTTTCCAGCGCTTTTGTTTATCTTGGGCACATCTGTGATGAAAAATTGAAGATTTTAACCATTGTTGCAAAAATAGGCTTATCTCCCCGTTTCCAGCACTTTTTGGCACTTAGAGCCAATCTGACAGTAGAAACCGTGCAGTTGCTACTTTTTCATTGGGGTTTCCAAAACTTAAAATCTTTTTTTTAAAGAGTTCCTTTAGAGTTGAAACCAAGATTTCAAATTATCCTTTTTCATTATTATAATCCACTGTATGCATTTTAAGTATCAAGGAATTTGACTGAAGGCCTTTTGAGAAAACACGTTGATTAGTGACCCTATTTCATTATGGCAGTCAAACCACTGATTTTCAACTTTAGTCTATGAAACCTCCAAACCTTAAACATTGTTGCAAAATTAGGCTTATCTCACCGTTTCCAGCACTTTTGTGCACCTTGGGCATATCTGTGATGAAAAAATGAAGATTTTAACCAAAGTTGCAAAAATAGGCTTATCTCACCGTTTCCAGCGCTTTTGGGCATCTTGGGCACATCTGTGATGAAAAATTGAAGATTTTAACCAAAGTTGCAAAAATAGGCTTATCTCACCGTTTCCAGCGCTTTTGGGCATCTTGGAAACATCTGTGATGAAAAATTTAAGATTTTAACCAAAGTTGCAAAAATAGGCTTATCTCACCGTTTCCAGCGCTTTTCCGCATCTTGGGCACATCTGTGATGAAAAATTGAAGATTTTAACCAAAGTTGCAAAAATAGGCTTATCTCACCGTTTCCAGCGCTTTTGCGCATCTTGGGCACATCTGTGATGAAAAATTGAAGATTTTAACCATTGTTGCAAAAATAGGCTTATCTCCCCGTTTCCAGCACTTTTTGGCACTTAGAGCCAATCTGACAGTAGAAACCGTGCAGTTGCTACTTTTTCATTGGGGTTTCCAAAACTTAAAATCTTTTTTTTAAAGAGTTCCTTTAGAGTTGAAACCAAGATTTCAAATTATCCTTTTTCATTATTATAATCCACTGTATGCATTTTAAGTATCAAGGAATTTGACTGAAGGCCTTTTGAGAAAACACGTTGATTAGTGACCCTATTTCATTATGGCAGTCAAACCACTGATTTTCAACTTTAGTCTATGAAACCTCGAAACCTTAAACATTGTTGCAAAATTAGGCTTATCTCACCGTTTCCAGCACTTTTGTGCACCTTGGGCATATCTGTGATGAAAAAATGAAGATTTTAACCAAAGTTGCAAAAATAGGCTTATCTCACCGTTTCCGGCGCTTTTGTGCATCTTGGGCACATCTGTGATGAAAAATTGAAGATTATAACCAAAGTTGCAAAAATAGGCTTATCTCACCGTTTCCAGCGCTTTTGTGCATCTTGGTCACATCTGTGATGAAAAATTGAAAATTTTAACCAAAGTTGCAAAAATAGAATTATCTCACCGTTTCCAGCGCTTTTGCGCATCTTGGGCACATCTGTGATGAAAAATTGAAGATTTTAACCAAAGTTGCAAAAATAGGCTTATCTCACCGTTTCCAGCGCTTTTGTGCATCTTGGGCACATCTGTGATGAAAAATTGAAGATTTTAACCAAAGTTGCAAAAATAGGCTTATCTCACCGTTTCCAGCGCTTTTGCGCATCTTGGGCACATCTGTGATGAAAAATTGAAGATTTTAACCATTGTTGCACAAATAGGCGTATCTCCCCGTTTCCAGCACCTTTTGGCACTTAGAGCCAATCTGACAGTAGAAACCGTGCAGTTGCTACTTTTTCATTGGGGTTTCCAAAACTTAAAATCTTTTTTTTAAAGAGTTCCTTTAGAGTTGAAACCAAGATTTCAAATTATCCTTTTTCATTATTATAATCCACTGTATGCATTTTAAGTATCAAGGAATTTGACTGAAGGCCTTTTGAGAAAACACGTTGATTAGTGACCCTATTTCATTATGGCAGTCAAACCACTGATTTTCAACTTTAGTCTATGAAACCTCGAAACCTTAAACATTGTTGCAAAATTAGGCTTATCTCACCGTTTCCAGCACTTTTGTGCACCTTGGGCATATCTGTGATGAAAAAATGAAGATTTTAACCAAAGTTGCAAAAATAGGCTTATCTCACCGTTTCCAGCGCTTTTGTGCATCTTGGGCACATCTGTGATGAAAAATTGAAGATTTTAACCAAAGTTGCAAAAATAGGCTTATCTCACCGTTTCCAGCGCTTTTGTGCATCTTGGTTACATCTGTGATGAAAAATTTAAGATTTTAACCAAAGTTGCAAAAATAGGCTTATCTCACCGTTTCCAGCGCTTTTGCGCATCTTGGGCACATCTGTGATGAAAAATTGAAGATTTTAACCAAAGTTGCAAAAATAGGCTTATCTCACCGTTTCCAGCGCTTTTGTGCATCTTGGTTACATCTGTGATGAAAAATTTAAGATTTTAACCAAAGTTGCAAAAATAGGCTTATCTCACCGTTTCCAGCGCTTTTGCGCATCTTGGGCATATCTGTGATGAAAAATTGAAGATTTTAACCAAAGTTGCAAAAATAGGCTTATCTCACCGTTTCCAGCGCTTTTGTGCATCTTGGGCACATCTGTGATGAAAAATTGAAGATTTTAACCAAAGTTGCAAAAATAGGCTTATCTCACCGTTTCCAGCGCTTTTGTGCATCTTGGGCACATCTGTGATGAAAAATTGAAGATTTTAACCATTGTTGCAAAAATAGGCTTATCTCCCCGTTTCCAGCACTTTTTGGCACTTAGAGCCAATCTGACAGTAGAAACCGTGCAGTTGCTACTTTTTCATTGGGGTTTCCAAAACTTAAAATCTTTTTTTTAAAGAGTTCCTTTAGAGTTGAAACCAAGATTTCAAATTATCCTTTTTCATTATTATAATCCACTGTATGCATTTGAAGTATCAAGGAATTTGACTGAAGGCCTTTTGAGAAAACACGTTGATTAGTGACCCTATTTCATTATGGCAGTCAAACCACTGATTTTCAACTTTAGTCTATGAAACCTCCAAACCTTAAACATTGTTGCAAAATTAGGCTTATCTCACCGTTTCCAGCACTTTTGTGCACCTTGGGCACATCTGTGATGAAAAATTGAAGATTTTAACCAAAGTTGCAAAAATAGGCTTATCTCACCGTTTCCAGCGCTTTTGCGCATCTTGGGCACATCTGTGATGAAAAATTGAAGATTTTAACCAAAGTTGCAAAAATAGGCTTATCTCACCGTTTCCAGCGCTTTTGTGCATCTTGGGCACATCTGTGATGAAAAATTGAAGATTTTAACCATTGTTGCAAAAATAGGCTTATCTCCCCATTTCCAGCACTTTTTGGCACTTAGAGCCAATCTGACAGTAGAAACCGTGCAGTTGCTACTTTTTCATTGGGGTTTCCAAAACTTAAAATCTTTTTTTTAAAGAGTTCCTTTAGAGTTGAAACCAAGATTTCAAATTATCCTTTTTCATTATTATAATCCACTGTATGCATTTTAAGTATCAAGGAATTTGACTGAAGGCCTTTTGAGAAAACACGTTGATTAGTGACCCTATTTCATTATGGCAGTCAAACCACTGATTTTCAACTTTAGTCTATGAAACCTCCAAACCTTAAACATTGTTGCAAAATTAGGCTTATCTCACCGTTTCAAGCACTTTTGTGCACCTTGGGCATATCTGTGATGAAAAAATGAAGATTTTAACCAAAGTTGCAAAAATAGGCTTATCTCACCGTTTCCAGTGCTTTTGGGCATCTTGGGCACATCTGTGATGAAAAATTTAAGATTTTAACCAAAGTTGCAAAAATAGGCTTATCTCACCGTTTCCAGCGCTTTTGCGCATCTTGGGCACATCTGTGATGAAAAATTGAAGATTTTAACCATTGTTGCAAAAATAGGCTTATCTCCCCGTTTCCAGCACTTTTTGGCACTTAGAGCCAATCTGACAGTAGAAACCGTGCAGTTGCTACTTTTTCATTGGGGTTTCCAAAACTTAAAATCTTTTTTTTAAAGAGTTCCTTTAGAGTTGAAAACAAGATTTCAAATTATCCTTTTTCATTATTATAATCCACTGTCTCATCTCATCTCATCTCATCTCATCGTCATCCGCTTATCCGGGGTTGGGTCGCGGGGGGAGCAGCTCAAGCAGGGGGCCCCAGACTTCCCTTTCCCGGGCCACATTGACCAGCTCTGACGGGGGGATCCCGAGGCGTTCCCAGGCCAGTGTTGAGATATAATCTCTCCACCTAGTCCTGGGTCTTCCCCGAGGTCTCTTCCCCACTGGACGTGCCTGAAACACCTCCCAAGGGAGGCGCCCAGTGGGCATCCTTACCAGATGCCCGAACCACCTCAGCTGACTCCTTTCTAAGTAAAGGAGCAGCGGCTCTAATCCGAGTCCCTCACGGATGACTGAGCTTCTCACCCTATCTCTAAGGGAGACGCCAGCCACCCTTCTGAGAAAACTCATCTCGGCCGCTTGTACCCGCGATCTCGTCCTTTCGGTCATCACCCAGCCCTCATGACCATAGGTGAGGATAGGAACGAAGATCGACCGGTAGATCGAGAGCTTTGCCTTGCGGCTCAGCTCTCTTTTCGTTACAACGGTGCGGTAAAGCGAACGCAATACCGCCCCCGCTGCTCCGATTCTCCGGCCAATCTCACGCTCCATAGTACCCTCACTCGCGAACAAGACCCCGAGGTACTTGAACTCCTTCACTTGGGCTAAGGACTCATTTCCTACCCGGAGTAAGCAATCCATCGGTTTCCTGCTAAGGGTCATGGCCTCAGATTTAGCGGTGCTGATCCTCATCCCAGCCGCTTCACACTCGGCCGCCAGCCGATCCAGTGAGTGCTGAAGGTCACAAGCCGATGATCCAATGAGGACCACATCATCCGCAAAAAGCAGTGACGAGATCCTCAGACCACCGAACTGCAACCCCTCCCCACCACGACTACGCCTCGATATCCTGTCCATGTATATCACAAACAGGATTGGTGACAAGGCGCAGCCCTGGCGGAGACCAGCACCCACTGAGAACGAAACTGACTGGCTGCCGAGGACCCGAACACAGCTCTCGCTTTGGGAGTACAGGGATTGGATGGCCCTGAGGAGAGACCCCCTTACCCCATACTCCCGCAGCACCTCCCACAGTTTCTCCCGGGGGACCCGGTCATACGCCTTCTCCAGATCCACAAAACACAAGTGGACCGGATGGGCATACTCCCAGGCCCCCTCCAGGATCCTTGCGAGAGTGAAGAGCTGGTCCGTAGTTCCACGTCCGGGGCGAAAACCGCATTGTTCCTCTTCAATCTGAGGTTCGACGATCGGCCGAACCCTCCTTTCCAGCACCTTGGAGTAGACTTTACCAGGGAGGCTGAGAAGTGTGATACCCCGATAATTGGTACACACTCTCTGGTCCCCCTTTTTGAACAGGGGAACCACCACCCCGGTTTGCCACTCCTTTGGCACTGTACCCGACTCCCACGCGATGTTGAATAGGCGTGTCAACCATGACAGCCCCTCAACACCCAGAGCCTTTAGCATTTCTGGCTGGATCTCATCAATCCCTGGGGCTTTGCCACTGCGGAGATGTTTGACTACCTCAGTGACCTCCACCAGGGAAATTGACGACGAAACACCATCAACCTCGAGCTCTGCCTCCAACATAGAGGGCGTGTTATTCGGATTCAGGAGTTCCTCAAAGTGTTCCTTCCAACGCCCGACGACCTCCTCAGTTGAGGTCAACAGAGTCCCATCCTTACTGTACACAGCTTGGATGGTTCCCCGTTTCCCCCTCCTGAGGTGCCGGATAGTCTTCCAGAAACACTTTGGTGCCGACCGAAAGTCCTTCTCCATGACCTCTCCGAACTTCTCCCACACCCGCTGCTTAGCCTCCGACACGGCAGCAGCTGCAGCCCTTCGGGCCTGTCGGTACCCTGCAACCGAGTCAGGAGTCCTCCAGGATATCATATCCCGGAAGGCCTCCTTCTTCAATCGGATGGCTTCCCTGACCACCGGTGTCCACCACGGTGTCCGAGGGTTACCGCCCCTTGAGGAACCTAAGACCCTGAGGCCACAGCTAGCCGCCGCAGCTTCAGCAATGGAGGCTTTGAACACCGCCCACTCCGGCTCAATGTCCCCAACCTCCACAGGAATGCCAGAAAAACTCCGCCGGAGGTGTGAGTTGAAGATACCTAGGACGGGGGCCTCCTCCAGACGTTCCCAGTTCACCCGCACGACTCGTTTGGGCTTACCAGGTCTATCCGGAAATTTCCCCCATTCCCTGATCCAACTCACAACCAGATGATGGTCGGTTGACAGTTCCGCCCCTCTCTTTACCCGAGTGTCCAAAACATGCGGCCTCAGATCAGATGACACGATCACAAAATCGATCATTGATCTTCGGCCTAGGGTACTCTGGTACCAGGTACACTTATGAGCACCCTTATGTTCGAACATGGTGTTTGTTATGGATAATCCATGACTAGCACAGAAGTCCAATAACAACCGACCGCTCGGGTTCAGATCAGGGAGGCCGTTCCTCCCCACCACGCCTCTCCAGGTATCTCCATCGTTGCCCACGTGGGCGTTGAAGTCACCCAGCAGAACTACGGAGTCCCCTACTGGAGCCCCATGCAGGACTCCATTCAGGGTCTCCAAGAAGGCCGAGTACTCTGAGCTGCTGTTTGGTGCATAAGCACAAACAACAGTCAGAGTTTTCCCCCCTACAACCCTTAGGCGCAGGGAGGCGACCCTCTCGTCTACCGGGGTAAACTCCAACACCGCGGCGCTCAGCCGGGGATTTATGAGTATCCCCACACCCGCCCGGCGCCTCACGCCCTTGGCAACTCCGGAGAAGAATAGAGTCCAACCCTTATCCAGGAGTACGGTACCAGAGCCGAGACTGTGCGTGGAGGTAAGCCCCACCAGATCTAACTGGTAGCGCTCCACCTCCCTCACAAGCTCCGGTTCCTTTCCCCACAGCGAGGTGACGTTCCACGTCCCCAGAGCCAGCTTCTGCCGCCCGGGTCTGGTCCGTCGAGACCCCTGACCTTCGCTGCCACCCATGTGGCTGCGCACCCAACCCCAACGGGTCTTCCCACAGGTGGTGGGCCCATGAGATGAAGAGAGGGGGGGTGCCACGTAGTATAATCCACTGTATGCATTTTAAGTATCAAGGAATTTGACTGAAAGTGCTGGAAACGGGGAGATAAGCCTATTTTTGCAACTTTGGTTAAAATCTTCATTTTTTCATCACAGATATGCCCAAGGTGCACAAAAGTGCTGGAAACGGTGAGATAAGCCTAATTTTGCAACAATGTTTAAGGTTTGGAGGTTTCATAGACTAAAGTCGAAAATCAGTGGTTTGACTGCCATAATGAAATAGGGTCACTAATCAACGTGTTTTCTCAAAAGGCCTTCAGTCAAATTCCTTGATACTTAAAATGCATACAGTGGATTATAATAATGAAAAAGGATAATTTGAAATCTTGGTTTCAACTCTAAAGGAACTCTTTAAAAAAAAGATTTTAAGTTTTGGAAACCCCAATGAAAAAGTAGCAACTGCACGGTTTCTACTGTCAGATTGGCTGTAAGTGCCAAAAAGTGCTGGAAACGGGGAGATAAGCCTATTTTTGCAACAATGGTTAAAATCTTCAATTTTTCATCACAGATGTGTCCAAGATGCACAAAAGCGCTGGAAACGGTGAGATAAGCCTATTTTTGCAACTTTGGTTAAAATCTTCAATTTTTCATCACAGATGTGCCCAAGATGCGCAAAAGCGCTGGAAACGGTGAGATAAGCCTATTTTTGCAACTTTGGTTAAAATCTTCATTTTTTTTCATCACAGATATGCCCAAGGTGCGCAAAAGTGCTGGAAACGGTGAGATAAGCCTAATTTTGCAACAATGTTTAAGGTTTGGAGGTTTCATAGACTAAAGTTGAAAATCAGTGGTTTGACTGCCATAATGAAATAGGGTCACTAATCAACGTGTTTTCTCAAAAGGCCTTCAGTCAAATTCCTTGATACTTAAAATGCATACAGTGGATTATAATAATGAAAAAGGATAATTTGAAATCTTGGTTTCAACTCTAAAGGAACTCTTTAAAAAAAAGATTTTAAGTTTTGGAAACCCCAATGAAAAAGTAGCAACTGCACGGTTTCTACTGTCAGATTGGCTCTAAGTGCCAAAAAGTGCTGGAAACGGGGAGATAAGCCTATTTTTGCAACAATGGTTAAAATCTTCAATTTTTCATCACAGATGTGCCCAAGATGCACAAAAGCGCTGGAAACGGTGAGATAAGCCTATTTTTGCAACTTTGGTTAAAATCTTCATTTTTTCATCACAGATATGCCCAAGGTGCACAAAAGTGCTGGAAAAGGTGAGATAAGCCTAATTTTGCAACAATGTTTAAGGTTTGGAGGTTTCATAGACTAAAGTTGAAAATCAGTGGTTTGACTGCCATAATGAAATAGGGTCACTAATCAACGTGTTTTCTCAAAAGGCCTTCAGTCAAATTCCTTGATACTTAAAATGCATACAGTGGATTATAATAATGAAAAAGGATAATTTGAAATCTTGGTTTCAACTCTAAAGGAACTCTTTAAAAAAAAGATTTTAAGTTTTGGAAACCCCAATGAAAAAGTAGCAACTGCACGGTTTCTACTGTCAGATTGGCTCTAAGTGCCAAAAAGTGCTGGAAACGGGGAGATAAGCCTATTTTTGCAACAATGGTTAAAATCTTCAATTTTTCATCACAGATGTGCCCAAGATGCACAAAAGCGCTGGAAACGGTGAGATAAGCCTATTTTTGCAACTTTGGTTAAAATCTTCAATTTTTCATCACAGATGTGCCCAAGATGCACAAAAGCGCTGGAAACGGTGAGATAAGCCTATTTTTGCAACTTTGGTTAAAATCTTCAATTTTTCATCACAGATGTGCCCAAGATGCGCAAAAGCGCTGGAAACGGTGAGATAAGCCTATTTTTGCAACTTTGGTTAAAATCTTAAATTTTTCATCACAGATGTGCCCAAGATGCCCAAAAGCGCTGGAAACGGTGAGATAAGCCTATTTTTGCAACTTTGGTTAAAATCTTCATTTTTTCATCACAGATATGCCCAAGGTGCACAAAAGTGCTGGAAACGGTGAGATAAGCCTAATTTTGCAACAATGTTTAAGGTTTGGAGGTTTCATAGACTAAAGTTGAAAATCAGTGGTTTGACTGCCATAATGAAATAGGGTCACTAATCAACGTGTTTTCTCAAAAGGCCTTCAGTCAAATTCCTTGATACTTAAAATGCATACAGTGGATTATAATAATGAAAAAGGATAATTTGAAATCTTGGTTTCAACTCTAAAGGAACTCTTTAAAAAAAAGATTTTAAGTTTTGGAAACCCCAATGAAAAAGTAGCAACTGCACGGTTTCTACTGTCAGATTGGCTCTAAGTGCCAAAAAGTGCTGGAAACGGGGAGATAAGCCTATTTTTGCAACTTTGGTTAAAATCTTAAATTTTTCATCACAGATGTGCCCAAGATGCCCAAAAGCGCTGGAAACGGTGAGATAAGCCTATTTTTGCAACTTTGGTTAAAATCTTCATTTTTTCATCACAGATATGCCCAAGGTGCACAAAAGTGCTGGAAACGGTGAGATAAGCCTAATTTTGCAACAATGTTTAAGGTTTGGAGGTTTCATAGACTAAAGTCGAAAATCAGTGGTTTGACTACCATAATGAAATAGGGTCACTAATCAACGTGTTTTCTCAAAAGGCCTTCAGTAAAATTCCTTGATACTTAAAATGCATACAGTGGATTATAATAATGAAAAAGGATAATTTGAAATCTTGGTTTCAACTCTAAAGGAACTCTTTAAAAAAAAGATTTTAAGTTTTGGAAACCCCAATGAAAAAGTAGCAACTGCACGGTTTCTACTGTCAGATTGGCTCTAAGTGCCAAAAAGTGCTGGAAACGGGGACATAAGCCTATTTTTGCAACAATGGTTAAAATCTTCAATTTTTCATCACAGATGTGCCCAAGATGCACAAAAGCGTTGGAAACGGTGAGATAAGCCTATTTTTGCAACTTTGGTTAAAATCTTCAATTTTTCATCACAGATGTGCCCAAGATGCGCAAAAGCGCTGGAAACGGTGAGATAAGCCTATTTTTGCAACTTTGGTTAAAATCTTAAATTTTTCATCACAGATGTGCCCAAGATGCCCAAAAGCGCTGGAAACGGTGAGATAAGCCTATTTTTGCAACTTTGGTTAAAATCTTCATTTTTTCATCACAGATATGCCCAAGGTGCACAAAAGTTCTGGAAACGGTGAGATAAGCCTAATTTTGCAACAATGTTTAAGGTTTGGAGGTTTCATAGACTAAAGTTGAAAATCAGTGGTTTGACTGCCATAATGAAATAGGGTCACTAATCAACGTGTTTTCTCAAAAGGCCTTCAGTCAAATTCCTTGATACTTAAAATGCATACAGTGGATTATAATAATGAAAAAGGATAATTTGAAATCTTGGTTTCAACTCTAAAGGAACTCTTTAAAAAAAAGATTTTAAGTTTTGGAAACCCCAATGAAAAAGTAGCAACTGCACGGTTTCTACTGTCAGATTGGCTCTAAGTGCCAAAAAGTGCTGGAAACGGGGAGATAAGCCTATTTTTGCAACTTTGGTTAAAATCTTCAATTTTTCATCACAGATGTGCCCAAGATGCGCAAAAGCGCTGGAAACGGTGAGATAAGCCTATTTTTGCAACTTTGGTTAAAATCTTAAATTTTTCATCACAGATGTGCCCAAGATGCCCAAAAGCGCTGGAAACGGTGAGATAAGCCTATTTTTGCAACTTTGGTTAAAATCTTCATTTTTTCATCACAGATATGCCCAAGGTGCACAAAAGTGCTGGAAACGGTGAGATAAGCCTAATTTTGCAACAATGTTTAAGGTTTGGAGGTTTCATAGACTAAAGTCGAAAATCAGTGGTTTGACTGCCATAATGAAATAGGGTCACTAATCAACGTGTTTTCTCAAAAGGCCTTCAGTCAAATTCCTTGATACTTAAAATGCATACAGTGGATTATAATAATGAAAAAGGATAATTTGAAATCTTTGTTTCAACTCTAAAGGAACTCTTTAAAAAAAAGATTTTAAGTTTTGGAAACCCCAATGAAAAAGTAGCAACTGCACGGTTTCTACTGTCAGATTGGCTCTAAGTGCCAAAAAGTGCTGGAAACGGGGAGATAAGCCTATTTTTGCAACAATGGTTAAAATCTTCAATTTTTCATCACAGATGTGCCCAAGATGCGCAAAAGCGCTGGAAACGGTGAGATAAGCCTATTTTTGCAACTTTGGTTAAAATCTTAAATTTTTCATCACAGATGTGCCCAAGATGCCCAAAAGCGCTGGAAACGGTGAGATAAGCCTATTTTTGCAACTTTGGTTAAAATCTTCATTTTTTCATCACAGATATGCCCAAGGTGCACAAAAGTGCTGGAAACGGTGAGATAAGCCTAATTTTGCAACAATGTTTAAGTTTTGGAGGTTTCATAGACTAAAGTCGAAAATCAGTGGTTTGACTGCCATAATGAAATACGGTCACTAATCAACGTGTTTTCTCAAAAGGCCTTCAGTCAAATTCCTTGATACTTAAAATGCATACAGTGGATTATAATAATGAAAAAGGATAATTTGGAATCTTGGTTTCAACTCTAAAGGAACTCTTTAAAAAAAAGATTTTAAGTTTTGGAAACCCCAATGAAAAAGTAGCAACTGCACGGTTTCTACTGTCAGATTGGCTCAAAGTGCCAAAAAGTGCTGGAAACGGGGAGATAAGCCTATTTTTACAACAATGGTTAAAATCTTCAATTTTTCATCACAGATGTGCCCAAGATGCACAAAAGCGCTGGAAACGGTGAGATAAGCCTATTTTTGCAACTTTGGTTAAAATCTTCAATTTTTCATCACAGATGTGCCCAAGATGCACAAAAGCGCTGGAAACGGTGAGATAAGCCTATTTTTGCAACTTTGGTTAAAATCTTACATTTTTCATCACAGATGTGCCCAAGATGCCCAAAAGCGCTGGAAACGGTGAGATAAGCCTATTTTTGCAACTTTGGTTAAAATCTTAAATTTTTCATCACAGATGTGCCCAAGATGCGCAAAAGCGCTGGAAACGGTGAGATAAGCCTATTTTTGCAACTTTGGTTAAAATCTTAAATTTTTCATCACAGATGTGCCCAAGATGCCCAAAAGCGCTGGAAACGGTGAGATAAGCCTATTTTTGCAACTTTGGTTAAAATCTTCATTTTTTCATCACAGATATGCCCAAGGTGCACAAAAGTGCTGGAAACGGTGAGATAAGCCTAATTTTGCAACAATGTTTAAGGTTTGGAGGTTTCATAGACTAAAGTTGAAAATCAGTGGTTTGACTGCCATAATGAAATAGGGTCACTAATCAACGTGTTTTCTCAAAAGGCCTTCAGTCAAATTCCTTGATACTTAAAATGCATACAGTGGATTATAATAATGAAATAGGATAATTTGAAATCTTGGTTTCAACTCTAAAGGAACTCTTTAAAAAAAAGATTTTAAGTTTTGGAAACCCCAATGAAAAAGTAGCAACTGCACGGTTTCTACTGTCAGATTGGCTCTAAGTGCCAAAAAGTGCTGGAAACGGGGAGATAAGCCTATTTTTGCAACTTTGGTTAAAATCTTCAATTTTTCATCACAGATGTGCCCAAGATGCGCAAAAGCGCTGGAAACGGTGAGATAAGCCTATTTTTGCAACTTTGGTTAAAATCTTAAATTTTTCATCACAGATGTGCCCAAGATGCCCAAAAGCGCTGGAAACGGTGAGATAAGCCTATTTTTGCAACTTTGGTTAAAATCTTCATTTTTTCATCACAGATATGCCCAAGGTGCACAAAAGTGCTGGAAACGGTGAGATAAGCCTAATTTTGCAACAATGTTTAAGGTTTGGAGGTTTCATAGACTAAAGTCGAAAATCAGTGGTTTGACTGCCATAATGAAATACGGTCACTAATCAACGTGTTTTCTCAAAAGGCCTTCAGTCAAATTCCTTGATACTTAAAATGCATACAGTGGATTATAATAATGAAAAAGGATAATTTGAAATCTTGGTTTCAACTCTAAAGGAACTCTTTAAAAAAAAGATTTTAAGTTTTGGAAACCCCAATGAAAAAGTAGCAACTGCACGGTTTCTACTGTCAGATTGGCTCAAAGTGCCAAAAAGTGCTGGAAACGGGGAGATAAGCCTATTTTTGCAACAATGGTTAAAATCTTCAATTTTTCATCACAGATGTGCCCAAGATGCACAAAAGCGCTGGAAACGGTGAGATAAGCCTATTTTTGCAACTTTGGTTAAAATCTTCAATTTTTCATCACAGATGTGCCCAAGATGCACAAAAGCGCTGGAAACGGTGAGATAAGCCTATTTTTGCAACTTTGGTTAAAATCTTCAATTTTTCATCACAGATGTGCCCAAGATGCGCAAAAGCGCTGGAAACGGTGAGATAAGCCTATTTTTGCAACTTTGGTTAAAATCTTAAATTTTTCATCACAGATGTGCCCAAGATGCCCAAAAGCGCTGGAAACGGTGAGATAAGCCTATTTTTGCAACTTTGGTTAAAATCTTAAATTTTTCATCACAGATGTGCCCAAGATGCGCAAAAGCGCTGGAAACGGTGAGATAAGCCTATTTTTGCAACTTTGGTTAAAATCTTAAATTTTTCATCACAGATGTGCCCAAGATGCCCAAAAGCGCTGGAAACGGTGAGATAAGCCTATTTTTGCAACAATGTTTAAGGTTTGGAGGTTTCATAGACTAAAGTTGAAAATCAGTGGTTTGACTGCCATAATGAAATAGGGTCACTAATCAACGTGTTTTCTCAAAAGGCCTTCAGTCAAATTCCTTGATACTTAAAATGCATACAGTGGATTATAATAATGAAATAGGATAATTTGAAATCTTGGTTTCAACTCTAAAGGAACTCTTTAAAAAAAAGATTTTAAGTTTTGGAAACCCCAATGAAAAAGTAGCAACTGCACGGTTTCTACTGTCAGATTGGCTCTAAGTGCCAAAAAGTGCTGGAAACGGGGAGATAAGCCTATTTTTGCAACTTTGGTTAAAATCTTCAATTTTTCATCACAGATGTGCCCAAGATGCACAAAAGCGCTGGAAACGGTGAGATAAGCCTATTTTTGCAACTTTGGTTAAAATCTTCATTTTTTCATCACAGATATGCCCAAGGTGCACAAAAGTGCTGGAAACGGTGAGATAAGCCTAATTTTGCAACAATGTTTAAGGTTTGGAGGTTTCATAGACTAAAGTCGAAAATCAGTGGTTTGACTGCCATAATGAAATACGGTCACTAATCAACGTGTTTTCTCAAAAGGCCTTCAGTCAAATTCCTTGATACTTAAAATGCATACAGTGGATTATAATAATGAAAAAGGATAATTTGAAATCTTGGTTTCAACTCTAAAGGAACTCTTTAAAAAAAAGATTTTAAGTTTTGGAAACCCCAATGAAAAAGTAGCAACTGCACGGTTTCTACTGTCAGATTGGCTCAAAGTGCCAAAAAGTGCTGGAAACGGGGAGATAAGCCTATTTTTGCAACAATGGTTAAAATCTTCAATTTTTCATCACAGATGTGCCCAAGATGCACAAAAGCGCTGGAAACGGTGAGATAAGCCTATTTTTGCAACTTTGGTTAAAATCTTCAATTTTTCATCACAGATGTGCCCAAGATGCACAAAAGCGCTGGAAACGGTGAGATAAGCCTATTTTTGCAACTTTGGTTAAAATCTTCAATTTTTCATCACAGATGTGCCCAAGATGCGCAAAAGCGCTGGAAACGGTGAGATAAGCCTATTTTTGCAACTTTGGTTAAAATCTTAAATTTTTCATCACAGATGTGCCCAAGATGCCCAAAAGCGCTGGAAACGGTGAGATAAGCCTATTTTTGCAACTTTGGTTAAAATCTTCATTTTTTCATCACAGATATGCCCAAGGTGCACAAAAGTGCTGGAAACGGTGAGATAAGCCTAATTTTGCAACAATGTTTAAGGTTTGGAGGTTTCATAGACTAAAGTTGAAAATCAGTGGTTTGACTGCCATAATGAAATAGGGTCACTAATCAACGTGTTTTCTCAAAAGGCCTTCAGTCAAATTCCTTGATACTTAAAATGCATACAGTGGATTATAATAATGAAATAGGATAATTTGAAATCTTGGTTTCAACTCTAAAGGAACTCTTTAAAAAAAAGATTTTAAGTTTTGGAAACCCCAATGAAAAAGTAGCAACTGCACGGTTTCTACTGTCAGATTGGCTCTAAGTGCCAAAAAGTGCTGGAAACGGGGAGATAAGCCTATTTTTGCAACTTTGGTTAAAATCTTCATTTTTTCATCACAGATATGCCCAAGGTGCACAACAGTGCTGGAAACGGTGAGATAAGCCTAATTTTGCAACAATGTTTAAGGTTTGGAGGTTTCATAGACTAAAGTTGAAAATCAGTGGTTTGACTGCCATAATGAAATAGGGTCACTAATCAACGTGTTTTCTCAAAAGGCCTTCAGTCAAATTCCTTGATACTTAAAATGCATACAGTGGATTATAATAATGAAAAAGGATAATTTGAAATCTTGGTTTCAACTCTAAAGGAACTCTTTAAAAAAAAGATTTTAAGTTTTGGAAACCCCAATGAAAAAGTAGCAACTGCACGGTTGCTACTGTCAGATTGGCTCTAAGTGCCAAAAAGTGCTGGAAACGGGGAGATAAGCCTATTTTTGCAACTTTGGTTAAAATCTTAAATTTTTCATCACAGATGTGCCCAAGATGCCCAAAAGCGCTGGAAACGGTGAGATAAGCCTATTTTTGCAACTTTGGTTAAAATCTTCATTTTTTCATCACAGATATGCCCAAGGTGCACAAAAGTGCTGGAAACGGTGAGATAAGCCTAATTTTGCAACAATGTTTAAGGTTTGGAGGTTTCATAGACTAAAGTCGAAAATCAGTGGTTTGACTGCCATAATGAAATACGGTCACTAATCAACGTGTTTTCTCAAAAGGCCTTCAGTCAAATTCCTTGATACTTAAAATGCATACAGTGGATTATAATAATGAAAAAGGATAATTTGAAATCTTGGTTTCAACTCTAAAGGAACTCTTTAAAAAAAAGATTTTAAGTTTTGGAAACCCCAATGAAAAAGTAGCAACTGCACGGTTTCTACTGTCAGATTGGCTCAAAGTGCCAAAAAGTGCTGGAAACGGGGAGATAAGCCTATTTTTGCAACAATGGTTAAAATCTTCAATTTTTCATCACAGATGTGCCCAAGATGCACAAAAGCGCTGGAAACGGTGAGATAAGCCTATTTTTGCAACTTTGGTTAAAATCTTCAATTTTTCATCACAGATGTGCCCAAGATGCACAAAAGCGCTGGAAACGGTGAGATAAGCCTATTTTTGCAACTTTGGTTAAAATCTTCAATTTTTCATCACAGATGTGCCCAAGATGCGCAAAAGCGCTGGAAACGGTGAGATAAGCCTATTTTTGCAACTTTGGTTAAAATCTTAAATTTTTCATCACAGATGTGCCCAAGATGCCCAAAAGCGCTGGAAACGGTGAGATAAGCCTATTTTTGCAACTTTGGTTAAAATCTTCATTTTTTCATCACAGATATGCCCAAGGTGCACAAAAGTGCTGGAAACGGTGAGATAAGCCTAATTTTGCAACAATGTTTAAGGTTTGGAGGTTTCATAGACTAAAGTTGAAAATCAGTGGTTTGACTGCCATAATGAAATAGGGTCACTAATCAACGTGTTTTCTCAAAAGGCCTTCAGTCAAATTCCTTGATACTTAAAATGCATACAGTGGATTATAATAATGAAATAGGATAATTTGAAATCTTGGTTTCAACTCTAAAGGAACTCTTTAAAAAAAAGATTTTAAGTTTTGGAAACCCCAATGAAAAAGTAGCAACTGCACGGTTTCTACTGTCAGATTGGCTCTAAGTGCCAAAAAGTGCTGGAAACGGGGAGATAAGCCTATTTTTGCAACTTTGGTTAAAATCTTCAATTTTTCATCACAGATGTGCCCAAGATGCGCAAAAGCGCTGGAAACGGTGAGATAAGCCTATTTTTGCAACTTTGGTTAAAATCTTAAATTTTTCATCACAGATGTGCCCAAGATGCCCAAAAGCGCTGGAAACGGTGAGATAAGCCTATTTTTGCAACTTTGGTTAAAATCTTCATTTTTTCATCACAGATATGCCCAAGGTGCACAAAAGTGCTGGAAACGGTGAGATAAGCCTAATTTTGCAACAATGTTTAAGGTTTGGAGGTTTCATAGACTAAAGTCGAAAATCAGTGGTTTGACTGCCATAATGAAATACGGTCACTAATCAACGTGTTTTCTCAAAAGGCCTTCAGTCAAATTCCTTGATACTTAAAATGCATACAGTGGATTATAATAATGAAAAAGGATAATTTGAAATCTTGGTTTCAACTCTAAAGGAACTCTTTAAAAAAAAGATTTTAAGTTTTGGAAACCCCAATGAAAAAGTAGCAACTGCACGGTTTCTACTGTCAGATTGGCTCTAAGTGCCAAAAAGTGCTGGAAACGGGGAGATAAGCCTATTTTTGCAACAATGGTTAAAATCTTCAATTTTTCATCACAGATGTGCCCAAGATGCACAAAAGCGTTGGAAACGGTGAGATAAGCCTATTTTTGCAACTTTGGTTAAAATCTTCAATTTTTCATCACAGATGTGCCCAAGATGCGCAAAAGCGCTGGAAACGGTGAGATAAGCCTATTTTTGCAACTTTGTTTAAAATCTTCATTTTTTCATCACAGATATGCCCAAGGTGCACAACAGTGCTGGAAACGGTGAGATAAGCCTAATTTTGCAACAATGTTTAAGGTTTGGAGGTTTCATAGACTAAAGTTGAAAATCAGTGGTTTGACTGCCATAATGAAATAGGGTCACTAATCAACGTGTTTTCTCAAAAGGCCTTCAGTCAAATTCCTTGATACTTAAAATGCATACAGTGGATTATAATAATGAAAAAGGATAATTTGAAATCTTGGTTTCAACTCTAAAGGAACTCTTTAAAAAAAAGATTTTAAGTTTTGGAAACCCCAATGAAAAAGTAGCAACTGCACGGTTGCTACTGTCAGATTGGCTCTAAGTGCCAAAAAGTGCTGGAAACGGGGAGATAAGCCTATTTTTGCAACTTTGGTTAAAATCTTAAATTTTTCATCACAGATGTGCCCAAGATGCCCAAAAGCGCTGGAAACGGTGAGATAAGCCTATTTTTGCAACTTTGGTTAAAATCTTCATTTTTTCATCACAGATATGCCCAAGGTGCACAAAAGTGCTGGAAACGGTGAGATAAGCCTAATTTTGCAACAATGTTTAAGGTTTGGAGGTTTCATAGACTAAAGTCGAAAATCAGTGGTTTGACTGCCATAATGAAATACGGTCACTAATCAACGTGTTTTCTCAAAAGGCCTTCAGTCAAATTCCTTGATACTTAAAATGCATACAGTGGATTATAATAATGAAAAAGGATAATTTGAAATCTTGGTTTCAACTCTAAAGGAACTCTTTAAAAAAAAGATTTTAAGTTTTGGAAACCCCAATGAAAAAGTAGCAACTGCACGGTTTCTACTGTCAGATTGGCTCAAAGTGCCAAAAAGTGCTGGAAACGGGGAGATAAGCCTATTTTTGCAACAATGGTTAAAATCTTCAATTTTTCATCACAGATGTGCCCAAGATGCACAAAAGCGCTGGAAACGGTGAGATAAGCCTATTTTTGCAACTTTGGTTAAAATCTTCAATTTTTCATCACAGATGTGCCCAAGATGCACAAAAGCGCTGGAAACGGTGAGATAAGCCTATTTTTGCAACTTTGGTTAAAATCTTACATTTTTCATCACAGATGTGCCCAAGATGCCCAAAAGCGCTGGAAACGGTGAGATAAGCCTATTTTTGCAACTTTGGTTAAAATCTTAAATTTTTCATCACAGATGTGCCCAAGATGCGCAAAAGCGCTGGAAACGGTGAGATAAGCCTATTTTTGCAACTTTGGTTAAAATCTTAAATTTTTCATCACAGATGTGCCCAAGATGCCCAAAAGCGCTGGAAACGGTGAGATAAGCCTATTTTTGCAACTTTGGTTAAAATCTTCATTTTTTCATCACAGATATGCCCAAGGTGCACAAAAGTGCTGGAAACGGTGAGATAAGCCTAATTTTGCAACAATGTTTAAGGTTTGGAGGTTTCATAGACTAAAGTCGAAAATCAGTGGTTTGACTGCCATAATGAAATACGGTCACTAATCAACGTGTTTTCTCAAAAGGCCTTCAGTCAAATTCCTTGATACTTAAAATGCATACAGTGGATTATAATAATGAAAAAGGATAATTTGAAATCTTGGTTTCAACTCTAAAGGAACTCTTTAAAAAAAAGATTTTAAGTTTTGGAAACCCCAATGAAAAAGTAGCAACTGCACGGTTTCTACTGTCAGATTGGCTCTAAGTGCCAAAAAGTGCTGGAAACGGGGAGATAAGCCTATTTTTGCAACTTTGGTTAAAATCTTCAATTTTTCATCACAGATGTGCCCAAGATGCGCAAAAGCGCTGGAAACGGTGAGATAAGCCTATTTTTGCAACTTTGGTTAAAATCTTAAATTTTTCATCACAGATGTGCCCAAGATGCCCAAAAGCGCTGGAAACGGTGAGATAAGCCTATTTTTGCAACTTTGGTTAAAATCTTCATTTTTTCATCACAGATATGCCCAAGGTGCACAAAAGTGCTGGAAACGGTGAGATAAGCCTAATTTTGCAACAATGTTTAAGGTTTGGAGGTTTCATAGACTAAAGTCGAAAATCAGTGGTTTGACTGCCATAATGAAATACGGTCACTAATCAACGTGTTTTCTCAAAAGGCCTTCAGTCAAATTCCTTGATACTTAAAATGCATACAGTGGATTATAATAATGAAAAAGGATAATTTGAAATCTTGGTTTCAACTCTAAAGGAACTCTTTAAAAAAAAGATTTTAAGTTTTGGAAACCCCAATGAAAAAGTAGCAACTGCACGGTTTCTACTGTCAGATTGGCTCAAAGTGCCAAAAAGTGCTGGAAACGGGGAGATAAGCCTATTTTTGCAACAATGGTTAAAATCTTCAATTTTTCATCACAGATGTGCCCAAGATGCACAAAAGCGCTGGAAACGGTGAGATAAGCCTATTTTTGCAACTTTGGTTAAAATCTTCAATTTTTCATCACAGATGTGCCCAAGATGCACAAAAGCGCTGGAAACGGTGAGATAAGCCTATTTTTGCAACTTTGGTTAAAATCTTCAATTTTTCATCACAGATGTGCCCAAGATGCGCAAAAGCGCTGGAAACGGTGAGATAAGCCTATTTTTGCAACTTTGGTTAAAATCTTAAATTTTTCATCACAGATGTGCCCAAGATGCCCAAAAGCGCTGGAAACGGTGAGATAAGCCTATTTTTGCAACTTTGGTTCAAATCTTCATTTTTTCATCACAGATATGCCCAAGGTGCACAAAAGTGCTGGAAACGTTGAGATAAGCCTAATTTTGCAACAATGTTTAAGGTTTGGAGGTTTCATAGACTAAAGTTGAAAATCAGTGGTTTGACTGCCATAATGAAATAGGGTCACTAATCAACGTGTTTTCTCAAAAGGCCTTCAGTCAAATTCCTTGATACTTAAAATGCATACAGTGGATTATAATAATGAAATAGGATAATTTGAAATCTTGGTTTCAACTCTAAAGGAACTCTTTAAAAAAAAGATTTTAAGTTTTGGAAACCCCAATGAAAAAGTAGCAACTGCACGGTTTCTACTGTCAGATTGGCTCTAAGTGCCAAAAAGTGCTGGAAACGGGGAGATAAGCCTATTTTTGCAACTTTGGTTAAAATCTTCAATTTTTCATCACAGATGTGCCCAAGATGCGCAAAAGCGCTGGAAACGGTGAGATAAGCCTATTTTTGCAACTTTGGTTAAAATCTTAAATTTTTCATCACAGATGTGCCCAAGATGCCCAAAAGCGCTGGAAACGGTGAGATAAGCCTATTTTTGCAACTTTGGTTAAAATCTTCATTTTTTCATCACAGATATGCCCAAGGTGCACAAAAGTGCTGGAAACGGTGAGATAAGCCTAATTTTGCAACAATGTTTAAGGTTTGGAGGTTTCATAGACTAAAGTCGAAAATCAGTGGTTTGACTGCCATAATGAAATACGGTCACTAATCAACGTGTTTTCTCAAAAGGCCTTCAGTCAAATTCCTTGATACTTAAAATGCATACAGTGGATTATAATAATGAAAAAGGATAATTTGAAATCTTGGTTTCAACTCTAAAGGAACTCTTTAAAAAAAAGATTTTAAGTTTTGGAAACCCCAATGAAAAAGTAGCAACTGCACGGTTTCTACTGTCAGATTGGCTCAAAGTGCCAAAAAGTGCTGGAAACGGGGAGATAAGCCTATTTTTGCAACAATGGTTAAAATCTTCAATTTTTCATCACAGATGTGCCCAAGATGCACAAAAGCGCTGGAAACGGTGAGATAAGCCTATTTTTGCAACTTTGGTTAAAATCTTCAATTTTTCATCACAGATGTGCCCAAGATGCACAAAAGCGCTGGAAACGGTGAGATAAGCCTATTTTTGCAACTTTGGTTAAAATCTTCAATTTTTCATCACAGATGTGCCCAAGATGCGCAAAAGCGCTGGAAACGGTGAGATAAGCCTATTTTTGCAACTTTGGTTAAATCTTAAATTTTTCATCACAGATGTGCCCAAGATGCCCAAAAGCGCTGGAAACGGTGAGATAAGCCTATTTTTGCAACTTTGGTTAAAATCTTAAATTTTTCATCACAGATGTGCCCAAGATGCGCAAAAGCGCTGGAAACGGTGAGATAAGCCTATTTTTGCAACTTTGGTTAAAATCTTAAATTTTTCATCACAGATGTGCCCAAGATGCCCAAAAGCGCTGGAAACGGTGAGATAAGCCTATTTTTGCAACAATGTTTAAGGTTTGGAGGTTTCATAGACTAAAGTTGAAAATCAGTGGTTTGACTGCCATAATGAAATAGGGTCACTAATCAACGTGTTTTCTCAAAAGGCCTTCAGTCAAATTCCTTGATACTTAAAATGCATACAGTGGATTATAATAATGAAATAGGATAATTTGAAATCTTGGTTTCAACTCTAAAGGAACTCTTTAAAAAAAAGATTTTAAGTTTTGGAAACCCCAATGAAAAAGTAGCAACTGCACGGTTTCTACTGTCAGATTGGCTCTAAGTGCCAAAAAGTGCTGGAAACGGGGAGATAAGCCTATTTTTGCAACTTTGGTTAAAATCTTCAATTTTTCATCACAGATGTGCCCAAGATGCGCAAAAGCGCTGGAAACGGTGAGATAAGCCTATTTTTGCAACTTTGGTTAAAATCTTAAATTTTTCATCACAGATGTGCCCAAGATGCCCAAAAGCGCTGGAAACGGTGAGATAAGCCTATTTTTGCAACTTTGGTTAAAATCTTCATTTTTTCATCACAGATATGCCCAAGGTGCACAAAAGTGCTGGAAACGGTGAGATAAGCCTAATTTTGCAACAATGTTTAAGGTTTGGAGGTTTCATAGACTAAAGTCGAAAATCAGTGGTTTGACTGCCATAATGAAATACGGTCACTAATCAACGTGTTTTCTCAAAAGGCCTTCAGTCAAATTCCTTGATACTTAAAATGCATACAGTGGATTATAATAATGAAAAAGGATAATTTGAAATCTTGGTTTCAACTCTAAAGGAACTCTTTAAAAAAAAGATTTTAAGTTTTGGAAACCCCAATGAAAAAGTAGCAACTGCACGGTTTCTACTGTCAGATTGGCTCAAAGTGCCAAAAAGTGCTGGAAACGGGGAGATAAGCCTATTTTTGCAACAATGGTTAAAATCTTCAATTTTTCATCACAGATGTGCCCAAGATGCACAAAAGCGCTGGAAACGGTGAGATAAGCCTATTTTTGCAACTTTGGTTAAAATCTTCAATTTTTCATCACAGATGTGCCCAAGATGCACAAAAGCGCTGGAAACGGTGAGATAAGCCTATTTTTGCAACTTTGGTTAAAATCTTCAATTTTTCATCACAGATGTGCCCAAGATGCGCAAAAGCGCTGGAAACGGTGAGATAAGCCTATTTTTGCAACTTTGGTTAAAATCTTAAATTTTTCATCACAGATGTGCCCAAGATGCCCAAAAGCGCTGGAAACGGTGAGATAAGCCTATTTTTGCAACTTTGGTTAAAATCTTCATTTTTTCATCACAGATATGCCCAAGGTGCACAAAAGTGCTGGAAACGGTGAGATAAGCCTAATTTTGCAACAATGTTTAAGGTTTGGAGGTTTCATAGACTAAAGTTGAAAATCAGTGGTTTGACTGCCATAATGAAATAGGGTCACTAATCAACGTGTTTTCTCAAAAGGCCTTCAGTCAAATTCCTTGATACTTAAAATGCATACAGTGGATTATAATAATGAAATAGGATAATTTGAAATCTTGGTTTCAACTCTAAAGGAACTCTTTAAAAAAAAGATTTTAAGTTTTGGAAACCCCAATGAAAAAGTAGCAACTGCACGGTTTCTACTGTCAGATTGGCTCTAAGTGCCAAAAAGTGCTGGAAACGGGGAGATAAGCCTATTTTTGCAACTTTGGTTAAAATCTTCAATTTTTCATCACAGATGTGCCCAAGATGCGCAAAAGCGCTGGAAACGGTGAGATAAGCCTATTTTTGCAACTTTGGTTAAAATCTTAAATTTTTCATCACAGATGTGCCCAAGATGCCCAAAAGCGCTGGAAACGGTGAGATAAGCCTATTTTTGCAACTTTGGTTAAAATCTTCATTTTTTCATCACAGATATGCCCAAGGTGCACAAAAGTGCTGGAAACGGTGAGATAAGCCTAATTTTGCAACAATGTTTAAGGTTTGGAGGTTTCATAGACTAAAGTCGAAAATCAGTGGTTTGACTGCCATAATGAAATACGGTCACTAATCAACGTGTTTTCTCAAAAGGCCTTCAGTCAAATTCCTTGATACTTAAAATGCATACAGTGGATTATAATAATGAAAAAGGATAATTTGAAATCTTGGTTTCAACTCTAAAGGAACTCTTTAAAAAAAAGATTTTAAGTTTTGGAAACCCCAATGAAAAAGTAGCAACTGCACGGTTTCTACTGTCAGATTGGCTCAAAGTGCCAAAAAGTGCTGGAAACGGGGAGATAAGCCTATTTTTGCAACAATGGTTAAAATCTTCAATTTTTCATCACAGATGTGCCCAAGATGCACAAAAGCGCTGGAAACGGTGAGATAAGCCTATTTTTGCAACTTTGGTTAAAATCTTCAATTTTTCATCACAGATGTGCCCAAGATGCACAAAAGCGCTGGAAACGGTGAGATAAGCCTATTTTTGCAACTTTGGTTAAAATCTTCAATTTTTCATCACAGATGTGCCCAAGATGCGCAAAAGCGCTGGAAACGGTGAGATAAGCCTATTTTTGCAACTTTGGTTAAATCTTAAATTTTTCATCACAGATGTGCCCAAGATGCCCAAAAGCGCTGGAAACGGTGAGATAAGCCTATTTTTGCAACTTTGGTTAAAATCTTAAATTTTTCATCACAGATGTGCCCAAGATGCGCAAAAGCGCTGGAAACGGTGAGATAAGCCTATTTTTGCAACTTTGGTTAAAATCTTAAATTTTTCATCACAGATGTGCCAAAGATGCCCAAAAGCGCTGGAAACGGTGAGATAAGCCTATTTTTGCAACAATGTTTAAGGTTTGGAGGTTTCATAGACTAAAGTTGAAAATCAGTGGTTTGACTGCCATAATGAAATAGGGTCACTAATCAACGTGTTTTCTCAAAAGGCCTTCAGTCAAATTCCTTGATACTTAAAATGCATACAGTGGATTATAATAATGAAATAGGATAATTTGAAATCTTGGTTTCAACTCTAAAGGAACTCTTTAAAAAAAAGATTTTAAGTTTTGGAAACCCCAATGAAAAAGTAGCAACTGCACGGTTTCTACTGTCAGATTGGCTCTAAGTGCCAAAAAGTGCTGGAAACGGGGAGATAAGCCTATTTTTGCAACTTTGGTTAAAATCTTCAATTTTTCATCACAGATGTGCCCAAGATGCGCAAAAGCGCTGGAAACGGTGAGATAAGCCTATTTTTGCAACTTTGGTTAAAATCTTAAATTTTTCATCACAGATGTGCCCAAGATGCCCAAAAGCGCTGGAAACGGTGAGATAAGCCTATTTTTGCAACTTTGGTTAAAATCTTCATTTTTTCATCACAGATATGCCCAAGGTGCACAAAAGTGCTGGAAACGGTGAGATAAGCCTAATTTTGCAACAATGTTTAAGGTTTGGAGGTTTCATAGACTAAAGTCGAAAATCAGTGGTTTGACTGCCATAATGAAATACGGTCACTAATCAACGTGTTTTCTCAAAAGGCCTTCAGTCAAATTCCTTGATACTTAAAATGCATACAGTGGATTATAATAATGAAAAAGGATAATTTGAAATCTTGGTTTCAACTCTAAAGGAACTCTTTAAAAAAAAGATTTTAAGTTTTGGAAACCCCAATGAAAAAGTAGCAACTGCACGGTTTCTACTGTCAGATTGGCTCAAAGTGCCAAAAAGTGCTGGAAACGGGGAGATAAGCCTATTTTTGCAACAATGGTTAAAATCTTCAATTTTTCATCACAGATGTGCCCAAGATGCACAAAAGCGCTGGAAACGGTGAGATAAGCCTATTTTTGCAACTTTGGTTAAAATCTTCAATTTTTCATCACAGATGTGCCCAAGATGCACAAAAGCGCTGGAAACGGTGAGATAAGCCTATTTTTGCAACTTTGGTTAAAATCTTCAATTTTTCATCACAGATGTGCCCAAGATGCGCAAAAGCGCTGGAAACGGTGAGATAAGCCTATTTTTGCAACTTTGGTTAAAATCTTAAATTTTTCATCACAGATGTGCCCAAGATGCCCAAAAGCGCTGGAAACGGTGAGATAAGCCTATTTTTGCAACTTTGGTTAAAATCTTCATTTTTTCATCACAGATATGCCCAAGGTGCACAAAAGTGCTGGAAACGGTGAGATAAGCCTAATTTTGCAACAATGTTTAAGGTTTGGAGGTTTCATAGACTAAAGTTGAAAATCAGTGGTTTGACTGCCATAATGAAATAGGGTCACTAATCAACGTGTTTTCTCAAAAGGCCTTCAGTCAAATTCCTTGATACTTAAAATGCATACAGTGGATTATAATAATGAAATAGGATAATTTGAAATCTTGGTTTCAACTCTAAAGGAACTCTTTAAAAAAAAGATTTTAAGTTTTGGAAACCCCAATGAAAAAGTAGCAACTGCACGGTTTCTACTGTCAGATTGGCTCTAAGTGCCAAAAAGTGCTGGAAACGGGGAGATAAGCCTATTTTTGCAACTTTGGTTAAAATCTTCAATTTTTCATCACAGATGTGCCCAAGATGCGCAAAAGCGCTGGAAACGGTGAGATAAGCCTATTTTTGCAACTTTGGTTAAAATCTTAAATTTTTCATCACAGATGTGCCCAAGATGCCCAAAAGCGCTGGAAACGGTGAGATAAGCCTATTTTTGCAACTTTGGTTAAAATCTTCATTTTTTCATCACAGATATGCCCAAGGTGCACAAAAGTGCTGGAAACGGTGAGATAAGCCTAATTTTGCAACAATGTTTAAGGTTTGGAGGTTTCATAGACTAAAGTCGAAAATCAGTGGTTTGACTGCCATAATGAAATACGGTCACTAATCAACGTGTTTTCTCAAAAGGCCTTCAGTCAAATTCCTTGATACTTAAAATGCATACAGTGGATTATAATAATGAAAAAGGATAATTTGAAATCTTGGTTTCAACTCTAAAGGAACTCTTTAAAAAAAAGATTTTAAGTTTTGGAAACCCCAATGAAAAAGTAGCAACTGCACGGTTTCTACTGTCAGATTGGCTCTAAGTGCCAAAAAGTGCTGGAAACGGGGAGATAAGCCTATTTTTGCAACAATGGTTAAAATCTTCAATTTTTCATCACAGATGTGCCCAAGATGCACAAAAGCGTTGGAAACGGTGAGATAAGCCTATTTTTGCAACTTTGGTTAAAATCTTCAATTTTTCATCACAGATGTGCCCAAGATGCGCAAAAGCGCTGGAAACGGTGAGATAAGCCTATTTTTGCAACTTTGGTTAAAATCTTCATTTTTTCATCACAGATATGCCCAAGGTGCACAAAAGTGCTGGAAACGGTGAGATAAGCCTAATTTTGCAACAATGTTTAAGGTTTGGAGGTTTCATAGACTAAAGTTGAAAATCAGTGGTTTGACTGCCATAATGAAATAGGGTCACTAATCAACGTGTTTTCTCAAAAGGCCTTCAGTCAAATTCCTTGATACTTAAAATGCATACAGTGGATTATAATAATGAAAAAGGATAATTTGAAATCTTGGTTTCAACTCTAAAGGAACTCTTTAAAAAAAAGATTTTAAGTTTTGGAAACCCCAATGAAAAAGTAGCAACTGCACGGTTGCTACTGTCAGATTGGCTCTAAGTGCCAAAAAGTGCTGGAAACGGGGAGATAAGCCTATTTTTGCAACTTTGGTTAAAATCTTAAATTTTTCATCACAGATGTGCCCAAGATGCCCAAAAGCGCTGGAAACGGTGAGATAAGCCTATTTTTGCAACTTTGGTTAAAATCTTCATTTTTTCATCACAGATATGCCCAAGGTGCACAAAAGTGCTGGAAACGGTGAGATAAGCCTAATTTTGCAACAATGTTTAAGGTTTGGAGGTTTAATAGACTAAAGTCGAAAATCAGTGGTTTGACTGCCATAATGAAATACGGTCACTAATCAACGTGTTTTCTCAAAAGGCCTTCAGTCAAATTCCTTGATACTTAAAATGCATACAGTGGATTATAATAATGAAAAAGGATAATTTGAAATCTTGGTTTCAACTCTAAAGGAACTCTTTAAAAAAAAGATTTTAAGTTTTGGAAACCCCAATGAAAAAGTAGCAACTGCACGGTTTCTACTGTCAGATTGGCTCAAAGTGCCAAAAAGTGCTGGAAACGGGGAGATAAGCCTATTTTTGCAACAATGGTTAAAATCTTCAATTTTTCATCACAGATGTGCCCAAGATGCACAAAAGCGCTGGAAACGGTGAGATAAGCCTATTTTTGCAACTTTGGTTAAAATCTTCAATTTTTCATCACAGATGTGCCCAAGATGCACAAAAGCGCTGGAAACGGTGAGATAAGCCTATTTTTGCAACTTTGGTTAAAATCTTCAATTTTTCATCACAGATGTGCCCAAGATGCGCAAAAGCGCTGGAAACGGTGAGATAAGCCTATTTTTGCAACTTTGGTTAAAATCTTAAATTTTTCATCACAGATGTGCCCAAGATGCCCAAAAGCGCTGGAAACGGTGAGATAAGCCTATTTTTGCAACTTTGGTTAAAATCTTCATTTTTTCATCACAGATATGCCCAAGGTGCACAAAAGTGCTGGAAACGGTGAGATAAGCCTAATTTTGCAACAATGTTTAAGGTTTGGAGGTTTCATAGACTAAAGTTGAAAATCAGTGGTTTGACTGCCATAATGAAATAGGGTCACTAATCAACGTGTTTTCTCAAAAGGCCTTCAGTCAAATTCCTTGATACTTAAAATGCATACAGTGGATTATAATAATGAAATAGGATAATTTGAAATCTTGGTTTCAACTCTAAAGGAACTCTTTAAAAAAAAGATTTTAAGTTTTGGAAACCCCAATGAAAAAGTAGCAACTGCACGGTTTCTACTGTCAGATTGGCTCTAAGTGCCAAAAAGTGCTGGAAACGGGGAGATAAGCCTATTTTTGCAACTTTGGTTAAAATCTTCAATTTTTCATCACAGATGTGCCCAAGATGCGCAAAAGCGCTGGAAACGGTGAGATAAGCCTATTTTTGCAACTTTGGTTAAAATCTTAAATTTTTCATCACAGATGTGCCCAAGATGCCCAAAAGCGCTGGAAACGGTGAGATAAGCCTATTTTTGCAACTTTGGTTAAAATCTTCATTTTTTCATCACAGATATGCCCAAGGTGCACAAAAGTGCTGGAAACGGTGAGATAAGCCTAATTTTGCAACAATGTTTAAGGTTTGGAGGTTTCATAGACTAAAGTCGAAAATCAGTGGTTTGACTGCCATAATGAAATACGGTCACTAATCAACGTGTTTTCTCAAAAGGCCTTCAGTCAAATTCCTTGATACTTAAAATGCATACAGTGGATTATAATAATGAAAAAGGATAATTTGAAATCTTGGTTTCAACTCTAAAGGAACTCTTTAAAAAAAAGATTTTAAGTTTTGGAAACCCCAATGAAAAAGTAGCAACTGCACGGTTTCTACTGTCAGATTGGCTCTAAGTGCCAAAAAGTGCTGGAAACGGGGAGATAAGCCTATTTTTGCAACAATGGTTAAAATCTTCAATTTTTCATCACAGATGTGCCCAAGATGCACAAAAGCGTTGGAAACGGTGAGATAAGCCTATTTTTGCAACTTTGGTTAAAATCTTCAATTTTTCATCACAGATGTGCCCAAGATGCGCAAAAGCGCTGGAAACGGTGAGATAAGCCTATTTTTGCAACTTTGGTTAAAATCTTCATTTTTTCATCACAGATATGCCCAAGGTGCACAAAAGTGCTGGAAACGGTGAGATAAGCCTAATTTTGCAACAATGTTTAAGGTTTGGAGGTTTCATAGACTAAAGTTGAAAATCAGTGGTTTGACTGCCATAATGAAATAGGGTCACTAATCAACGTGTTTTCTCAAAAGGCCTTCAGTCAAATTCCTTGATACTTAAAATGCATACAGTGGATTATAATAATGAAAAAGGATAATTTGAAATCTTGGTTTCAACTCTAAAGGAACTCTTTAAAAAAAAGATTTTAAGTTTTGGAAACCCCAATGAAAAAGTAGCAACTGCACGGTTGCTACTGTCAGATTGGCTCTAAGTGCCAAAAAGTGCTGGAAACGGGGAGATAAGCCTATTTTTGCAACTTTGGTTAAAATCTTAAATTTTTCATCACAGATGTGCCCAAGATGCCCAAAAGCGCTGGAAACGGTGAGATAAGCCTATTTTTGCAACTTTGGTTAAAATCTTCATTTTTTCATCACAGATATGCCCAAGGTGCACAAAAGTGCTGGAAACGGTGAGATAAGCCTAATTTTGCAACAATGTTTAAGGTTTGGAGGTTTCATAGACTAAAGTCGAAAATCAGTGGTTTGACTGCCATAATGAAATACGGTCACTAATCAACGTGTTTTCTCAAAAGGCCTTCAGTCAAATTCCTTGATACTTAAAATGCATACAGTGGATTATAATAATGAAAAAGGATAATTTGAAATCTTGGTTTCAACTCTAAAGGAACTCTTTAAAAAAAAGATTTTAAGTTTTGGAAACCCCAATGAAAAAGTAGCAACTGCACGGTTTCTACTGTCAGATTGGCTCAAAGTGCCAAAAAGTGCTGGAAACGGGGAGATAAGCCTATTTTTGCAACAATGGTTAAAATCTTCAATTTTTCATCACAGATGTGCCCAAGATGCACAAAAGCGCTGGAAACGGTGAGATAAGCCTATTTTTGCAACTTTGGTTAAAATCTTCAATTTTTCATCACAGATGTGCCCAAGATGCACAAAAGCGCTGGAAACGGTGAGATAAGCCTATTTTTGCAACTTTGGTTAAAATCTTCAATTTTTCATCACAGATGTGCCCAAGATGCGCAAAAGCGCTGGAAACGGTGAGATAAGCCTATTTTTGCAACTTTGGTTAAAATCTTAAATTTTTCATCACAGATGTGCCCAAGATGCCCAAAAGCGCTGGAAACGGTGAGATAAGCCTATTTTTGCAACTTTGGTTCAAATCTTCATTTTTTCATCACAGATATGCCCAAGGTGCACAAAAGTGCTGGAAACGGTGAGATAAGCCTAATTTTGCAACAATGTTTAAGGTTTGGAGGTTTCATAGACTAAAGTTGAAAATCAGTGGTTTGACTGCCATAATGAAATAGGGTCACTAATCAACGTGTTTTCTCAAAAGGCCTTCAGTCAAATTCCTTGATACTTAAAATGCATACAGTGGATTATAATAATGAAATAGGATAATTTGAAATCTTGGTTTCAACTCTAAAGGAACTCTTTAAAAAAAAGATTTTAAGTTTTGGAAACCCCAATGAAAAAGTAGCAACGGCACGGTTTCTACTGTCAGATTGGCTCTAAGTGCCAAAAAGTGCTGGAAACGGGGAGATAAGCCTATTTTTGCAACTTTGGTTAAAATCTTCAATTTTTCATCACAGATGTGCCCAAGATGCGCAAAAGCGCTGGAAACGGTGAGATAAGCCTATTTTTGCAACTTTGGTTAAAATCTTAAATTTTTCATCACAGATGTGCCCAAGATGCCCAAAAGCGCTGGAAACGGTGAGATAAGCCTATTTTTGCAACTTTGGTTAAAATCTTCATTTTTTCATCACAGATATGCCCAAGGTGCACAAAAGTGCTGGAAACGGTGAGATAAGCCTAATTTTGCAACAATGTTTAAGGTTTGGAGGTTTCATAGACTAAAGTCGAAAATCAGTGGTTTGACTGCCATAATGAAATACGGTCACTAATCAACGTGTTTTCTCAAAAGGCCTTCAGTCAAATTCCTTGATACTTAAAATGCATACAGTGGATTATAATAATGAAAAAGGATAATTTGAAATCTTGGTTTCAACTCTAAAGGAACTCTTTAAAAAAAAGATTTTAAGTTTTGGAAACCCCAATGAAAAAGTAGCAACTGCACGGTTTCTACTGTCAGATTGGCTCTAAGTGCCAAAAAGTGCTGGAAACGGGGAGATAAGCCTATTTTTGCAACAATGGTTAAAATCTTCAATTTTTCATCACAGATGTGCCCAAGATGCACAAAAGCGTTGGAAACGGTGAGATAAGCCTATTTTTGCAACTTTGGTTAAAATCTTCAATTTTTCATCACAGATGTGCCCAAGATGCGCAAAAGCGCTGGAAACGGTGAGATAAGCCTATTTTTGCAACTTTGGTTAAAATCTTCATTTTTTCATCACAGATATGCCCAAGGTGCACAAAAGTGCTGGAAACGGTGAGATAAGCCTAATTTTGCAACAATGTTTAAGGTTTGGAGGTTTCATAGACTAAAGTTGAAAATCAGTGGTTTGACTGCCATAATGAAATAGGGTCACTAATCAACGTGTTTTCTCAAAAGGCCTTCAGTCAAATTCCTTGATACTTAAAATGCATACAGTGGATTATAATAATGAAAAAGGATAATTTGAAATCTTGGTTTCAACTCTAAAGGAACTCTTTAAAAAAAAGATTTTAAGTTTTGGAAACCCCAATGAAAAAGTAGCAACTGCACGGTTGCTACTGTCAGATTGGCTCTAAGTGCCAAAAAGTGCTGGAAACGGGGAGATAAGCCTATTTTTGCAACTTTGGTTAAAATCTTAAATTTTTCATCACAGATGTGCCCAAGATGCCCAAAAGCGCTGGAAACGGTGAGATAAGCCTATTTTTGCAACTTTGGTTAAAATCTTCATTTTTTCATCACAGATATGCCCAAGGTGCACAAAAGTGCTGGAAACGGTGAGATAAGCCTAATTTTGCAACAATGTTTAAGGTTTGGAGGTTTCATAGACTAAAGTCGAAAATCAGTGGTTTGACTGCCATAATGAAATAGGGTCACTAATCAACTTGTTTTCTCAAAAGGCCTTCAGTCAAATTCCTTGATACTTAAAATGCATACAGTGGATTATAATAATGAAAAAGGATAATTTGAAATCTTGGTTTCAACTCTAAAGGAACTCTTTAAATAAAAGATTTTAAGTTTTGGAAACCCCAATGAAAAAGTAGCAACTGCACGGTTTCTACTGTCAGATTGGCTCTAAGTGCCAAAAAGTGCTGGAAACGGGGAGATAAGCCTATTTTTGCAACAATGGTTAAAATCTTCAATTTTTCATCACAGATGTGCCCAAGATGCACAAAAGCGTTGGAAACGGTGAGATAAGCCTATTTTTGCAACAATGGTTAAAATCTTCATTTTTTCATCACAGATATGCCCAAGGTGCACAAAAGTGCTGGAAACGGTGAGATAAGCCTATTTTTGCAACTTTGTTTAAAATCTTCATTTTTTCATCACAGATATGCCCAAGGTGCACAAAAGTGCTGGAAACGGTGAGATAAGCCTAATTTTGCAACAATGTTTAAGGTTTGGAGGTTTCATAGACTAAAGTTGAAAATCAGTGGTTTGACTGCCATAATGAAATAGGGTCACTAATCAACGTGTTTTCTCAAAAGGCCTTCAGTCAAATTCCTTGATACTTAAAATGCATACAGTGGATTATAATAATGAAAAAGGATAATTTGAAATCTTGGTTTCAACTCTAAAGGAACTCTTTAAAAAAAAGATTTTAAGTTTTGGAAACCCCAATGAAAAAGTAGCAACTGCACGGTTTCTACTGTCAGATTGGCTCTAAGTGCCAAAAAGTGCTGGAAACGGGGAGATAAGCCTATTTTTGCAACTTTGGTTAAAATCTTAAATTTTTCATCACAGATGTGCCCAAGATGCCCAAAAGCGCTGGAAACGGTGAGATAAGCCTATTTTTGCAACTTTGGTTAAAATCTTCATTTTTTCATCACAGATATGCCCAAGGTGCACAAAAGTGCTGGAAACGGTGAGATAAGCCTAATTTTGCAACAATGTTTAAGGTTTGGAGGTTTCATAGACTAAAGTCGAAAATCAGTGGTTTGACTGCCATAATGAAATAGGGTCACTAATCAACGTGTTTTCTCAAAAGGCCTTCAGTCAAATTCCTTGATACTTAAAATGCATACAGTGGATTATAATAATGAAAAAGGATAATTTGAAATCTTGGTTTCAACTCTAAAGGAACTCTTTAAAAAAAAGATTTTAAGTTTTGGAAACCCCAATGAAAAAGTAGCAACTGCACGGTTTCTACTGTCAGATTGGCTCTAAGTGCCAAAAAGTGCTGGAAACGGGGAGATAAGCCTATTTTTGCAACAATGGTTAAAATCTTCAATTTTTCATCACAGATGTGCCCAAGATGCACAAAAGCGTTGGAAACGGTGAGATAAGCCTATTTTTGCAACAATGGTTAAAATCTTCATTTTTTCATCACAGATATGCCCAAGGTGCACAAAAGTGCTGGAAACGGTGAGATAAGCCTATTTTTGCAACTTTGTTTAAAATCTTCATTTTTTCATCACAGATATGCCCAAGGTGCACAAAAGTGCTGGAAACGGTGAGATAAGCCTAATTTTGCAACAATGTTTAAGGTTTGGAGGTTTCATAGACTAAAGTTGAAAATCAGTGGTTTGACTGCCATAATGAAATAGGGTCACTAATCAACGTGTTTTCTCAAAAGGCCTTCAGTCAAATTCCTTGATACTTAAAATGCATACAGTGGATTATAATAATGAAAAAGGATAATTTGAAATCTTGGTTTCAACTCTAAAGGAACTCTTTAAAAAAAAGATTTTAAGTTTTGGAAACCCCAATGAAAAAGTAGCAACTGCACGGTTTCTACTGTCAGATTGGCTCTAAGTGCCAAAAAGTGCTGGAAACGGGGAGATAAGCCTATTTTTGCAACTTTGGTTAAAATCTTAAATTTTTCATCACAGATGTGCCCAAGATGCCCAAAAGCGCTGGAAACGGTGAGATAAGCCTATTTTTGCAACTTTGGTTAAAATCTTCATTTTTTCATCACAGATATGCCCAAGGTGCACAAAAGTGCTGGAAACGGTGAGATAAGCCTAATTTTGCAACAATGTTTAAGGTTTGGAGGTTTCATAGACTAAAGTCGAAAATCAGTGGTTTGACTGCCATAATGAAATAGGGTCACTAATCAACGTGTTTTCTCAAAAGGCCTTCAGTCAAATTCCTTGATACTTAAAATGCATACAGTGGATTATAATAATGAAAAAGGATAATTTGAAATCTTGGTTTCAACTCTAAAGGAACTCTTTAAAAAAAAGATTTTAAGTTTTGGAAACCCCAATGAAAAAGTAGCAACTGCACGGTTTCTACTGTCAGATTGGCTCTAAGTGCCAAAAAGTGCTGGAAACGGGGAGATAATCCTATTTTTGCAACAATGGTTAAAATCTTCAATTTTTCATCACAGATGTGCCCAAGATGCACAAAAGCGTTGGAAACGGTGAGATAAGCCTATTTTTGCAACTTTGGTTAAAATCTTCAATTTTTCATCACAGATGTGCCCAAGATGCGCAAAAGCGCTGGAAACGGTGAGATAAGCCTATTTTTGCAACTTTGGTTAAAATCTTAAATTTTTCATCACAGATGTGCCCAAGATGCCCAAAAGCGCTGGAAACGGTGAGATAAGCCTATTTTTGCAACTTTGGTTAAAATCTTCATTTTTTCATCACAGATATGCCCAAGGTGCACAAAAGTGCTGGAAACGGTGAGATAAGCCTAATTTTGCAACAATGTTTAAGGTTTGGAGGTTTCATAGACTAAAGTCGAAAATCAGTGGTTTGACTGCCATAATGAAATAGGGTCACTAATCAACGTGTTTTCTCAAAAGGCCTTCAGTCAAATTCCTTGATACTTAAAATGCATACAGTGGATTATAATAATGAAAAAGGATAATTTGAAATCTTGGTTTCAACTCTAAAGGAACTCTTTAAAAAAAAGATTTTAAGTTTTGGAAACCCCAATGAAAAAGTAGCAACTGCACGGTTTCTACTGTCAGATTGGCTCTAAGTGCCAAAAAGTGCTGGAAACGGGGAGATAAGCCTATTTTTGCAACAATGGTTAAAATCTTCAATTTTTCATCACAGATGTGCCCAAGATGCACAAAAGCGTTGGAAACGGTGAGATAAGCCTATTTTTGCAACTTTGGTTAAAATCTTCAATTTTTCATCACAGATGTGCCCAAGATGCCCAAAAGCGCTGGAAACGGTGAGATAAGCCTATTTTTGCAACTTTGGTTAAAATCTTACATTTTTCATCACAGATGTGCCCAAGATGCCCAAAAGCGCTGGAAACGGTGAGATAAGCCTATTTTTGCAACTTTGGTTAAAATCTTCATTTTTTCATCACAGATATGCCCAAGGTGCACAAAAGTGCTGGAAACGGTGAGATAAGCCTAATTTTGCAACAATGTTTAAGGTTTGGAGGTTTCATAGACTAAAGTTGAAAATCAGTGGTTTGACTGCCATAATGAAAAAGTATAATTTGAAATCTTGGTTTCAACTCTAAAGGAACTCTTTAAAAAAAAGATTTTAAGTTTTGGAAACCCCAATGAAAAAGTAGCAACTGCACGGTTTCTACTGTCAGATTGGCTCTAAGTGCCAAAAAGTGCTGGAAACGGGGAGATAAGCCTATTTTTGCAACAATGGTTAAAATCTTCAATTTTTCATCACAGATGTGCCCAAGATGCACAAAAGCGCTGGAAACGGTGAGATAAGCCTATTTTTGCAACTTTGGTTAAAATCTTCAATTTTTCATCACAGATGTGCCCAAGATGCACAAAAGCGCTGGAAACGGTGAGATAAGCCTATTTTTGCAACTTTGGTTAAAATCTTCAATTTTTCATCACAGATGTGCCCAAGATGCGCAAAAGCGCTGGAAACGGTGAGATAAGCCTATTTTTGCAACTTTGGTTAAAATCTTAAATTTTTCATCACAGATGTGCCCAAGATGCCCAAAAGCGCTGGAAACGGTGAGATAAGCCTATTTTTGCAACTTTGGTTAAAATCTTCATTTTTTCATCACAGATATGCCCAAGGTGCACAAAAGTGCTGGAAACGGTGAGATAAGCCTAATTTTGCAACAATGTTTAAGGTTTGGAGGTTTCATAGACTAAAGTCGAAAATCAGTGGTTTGATTGCCATAATGAAATACGGTCACTAATCAACGTGTTTTCTCAAAAGGCCTTCAGTCAAATTCCTTGATACTTAAAATGCATACAGTGGATTATAATAATGAAAAAGGATAATTTGAAATCTTGGTTTCAACTCTAAAGGAACTCTTTAAAAAAAAGATTTTAAGTTTTGGAAACCCCAATGAAAAAGTAGCAACTGCACGGTTTCTACTGTCAGATTGGCTCTAAGTGCCAAAAAGTGCTGGAAACGGGGAGATAAGCCTATTTTTGCAACAATGGTTAAAATCTTCAATTTTTCATCACAGATGTGCCCAAGATGCACAAAAGCGTTGGAAACGGTGAGATAAGCCTATTTTTGCAACTTTGGTTAAAATCTTCAATTTTTCATCACAGATGTGCCCAAGATGCGCAAAAGCGCTGGAAACGGTGAGATAAGCCTATTTTTGCAACTTTGGTTAAAATCTTCATTTTTTCATCACAGATATGCCCAAGGTGCACAAAAGTGCTGGAAACGGTGAGATAAGCCTAATTTTGCAACAATGTTTAAGGTTTGGATGTTTCATAGACTAAAGTTGAAAATCAGTGGTTTGACTGCCATAATGAAATAGGGTCACTAATCAACGTGTTTTCTCAAAAGGCCTTCAGTCAAATTCCTTGATACTTAAAATGCATACAGTGGATTATAATAATGAAAAAGGATAATTTGAAATCTTGGTTTCAACTCTAAAGGAACTCTTTAAAAAAAAGATTTTAAGTTTTGGAAACCCCAATGAAAAAGTAGCAACTGCACGGTTTCTACTGTCAGATTGGCTCTAAGTGCCAAAAAGTGCTGGAAACGGGGAGATAAGCCTATTTTTGCAACTTTGGTTAAAATCTTAAATTTTTCATCACAGATGTGCCCAAGATGCCCAAAAGCGCTGGAAACGGTGAGATAAGCCTATTTTTGCAACTTTGGTTAAAATCTTAAATTTTTCATCACAGATGTGCCCAAGATGCCCAAAAGCGCTGGAAACGGTGAGATAAGCCTATTTTTGCAACTTTGGTTAAAATCTTCATTTTTTCATCACAGATATGCCCAAGGTGCACAAAAGTGCTGGAAACGGTGAGATAAGCCTAATTTTGCAACAATGTTTAAGGTTTGGAGGTTTCATAGACTAAAGTCGAAAATCAGTGGTTTGATTGCCATAATGAAATACGGTCACTAATCAACGTGTTTTCTCAAAAGGCCTTCAGTCAAATTCCTTGATACTTAAAATGCATACAGTGGATTATAATAATGAAAAAGGATAATTTGAAATCTTGGTTTCAACTCTAAAGGAACTCTTTAAAAAAAAGATTTTAAGTTTTGGAAACCCCAATGAAAAAGTAGCAACTGCACGGTTTCTACTGTCAGATTGGCTCTAAGTGCCAAAAAGTGCTGGAAACGGGGAGATAAGCCTATTTTTGCAACAATGGTTAAAATCTTCAATTTTTCATCACAGATGTGCCCAAGATGCACAAAAGCGTTGGAAACGGTGAGATAAGCCTATTTTTGCAACTTTGGTTAAAATCTTCAATTTTTCATCACAGATGTGCCCAAGATGCGCAAAAGCGCTGGAAACGGTGAGATAAGCCTATTTTTGCAACTTTGGTTAAAATCTTCATTTTTTCATCACAGATATGCCCAAGGTGCACAAAAGTGCTGGAAACGGTGAGATAAGCCTAATTTTGCAACAATGTTTAAGGTTTGGATGTTTCATAGACTAAAGTTGAAAATCAGTGGTTTGACTGCCATAATGAAATAGGGTCACTAATCAACGTGTTTTCTCAAAAGGCCTTCAGTCAAATTCCTTGATACTTAAAATGCATACAGTGGATTATAATAATGAAAAAGGATAATTTGAAATCTTGGTTTCAACTCTAAAGGAACTCTTTAAAAAAAAGATTTTAAGTTTTGGAAACCCCAATGAAAAAGTAGCAACTGCACGGTTTCTACTGTCAGATTGGCTCTAAGTGCCAAAAAGTGCTGGAAACGGGGAGATAAGCCTATTTTTGCAACTTTGGTTAAAATCTTAAATTTTTCATCACAGATATGCCCAAGGTGCACAAAAGTGCTGGAAACGGTGAGATAAGCCTAATTTTGCAACAATGTTTAAGGTTTGGAGGTTTCATAGACTAAAGTTGAAAATCAGTGGTTTGACTGCCATAATGAAATAGGGTCACTAATCAACGTGTTTTCTCAAAAGGCCTTCAGTCAAATTCCTTGATACTTAAAATGCATACAGTGGATTATAATAATGAAAAAGGATAATTTGAAATCTTGGGCCAACTCTAAAGGAACTCTTTAAAAAAAAGATTTTAAGTTTTGGAAACCCCAATGAAAAAGTAGCAACTGCACGGTTTCTACTGTCAGATTGGCTCTAAGTGCCAAAAAGTGCTGGAAACGGGGAGATAAGCCTATTTTTGCAACTTTGGTTAAAATCTTCAATTTTTCATCACAGATGTGCCCAAGATGCACAAAAGCGCTGGAAACGGTGAGATAAGCCTATTTTTGCAACTTTGGTTAAAATCTTCAATTTTTCATCACAGATGTGCCCAAGATGCACAAAAGCGCTGGAAACGGTGAGATAAGCCTATTTTTGCAACTTTGGTTAAAATCTTAAATTTTTCATCACAGATGTGCCCAAGATGCCCAAAAGCGCTGGAAACGGTGAGATAAGCCTATTTTTGCAACTTTGGTTAAAATCTTCATTTTTTCATCACAGATATGCCCAAGGTGTGCAAAAGTGCTGGAAACGGTGAGATAAGCCTAATTTTGCAACAATGTTTAAGGTTTGGAGGTTTCATAGACTAAAGTTGAAAATCAGTGGTTTGACTGCCATAATGAAATAGGGTCACTAATCAACGTGTTTTCTCAAAAGGCCTTCAGTCAAATTCCTTGATACTTAAAATGCATACAGCGGATTATAATAATGAAAAAGGATAATTTGAAATCTTGGTTTCAACTCTAAAGGAACTCTTTAAAAAAAAGATTTTAAGTTTTGGAAACCCCAATGAAAAAGTAGCAACTGCACGGTTTCTACTGTCAGATTGGCTCTAAGTGCCAAAAAGTGCTGGAAACGGGGAGATAAGCCTATTTTTGCAACAATGGTTAAAATCTTCAATTTTTCATCACAGATGTGCCCAAGATGCGCAAAAGCGCTGGAAACGGTGAGATAAGCCTATTTTTGCAACTTTGGTTAAAATCTTCAATTTTTCATCACAGATGTGCCCAAGATGCGCAAAAGCGCTGGAAACGGTGAGATAAGCCTATTTTTGCAACTTTGGTTAAAATCTTCATTTTTTCATCACAGATATGCCCAAGGTGCACAAAAGTGCTGGAAACGGTGAGATAAGCCTAATTTTGCAACAATGTTTAAGGTTTGGAGGTTTCATAGACTAAAGTTGAAAATCAGTGGTTTGACTGCCATAATGAAATAGGGTCACTAATCAACGTGTTTTCTCAAAAGGCCTTCAGTCAAATTCCTTGATACTTAAAATGCATACAGTGGATTATAATAATGAAAAAGGATAATTTGAAATCTTGGGCCAACTCTAAAGGAACTCTTTAAAAAAAAGATTTTAAGTTTTGGAAACCCCAATGAAAAAGTAGCAACTGCACGGTTTCTACTGTCAGATTGGCTCTAAGTGCCAAAAAGTGCTGGAAACGGGGAGATAAGCCTATTTTTGCAACTTTGGTTAAAATCTTCAATTTTTCATCACAGATATGCCCAAGATGCACAAAAGTGCTGGAAACGGTGAGATAAGCCTAATTTTGCAACAATGTTTAAGGTTTGGAGGTTTCATAGACTAAAGTTGAAAATCAGTGGTTTGACTGCCATAATGAAATAGGGTCACTAATCAACGTGTTTTCTCAAAAGGCCTTCAGTCAAATTCCTTGATACTTAAAATGCATACAGTGGATTATAATAATGAAAAAGGATAATTTGAAATCTTGGGCCAACTCTAAAGGAACTCTTTAAAAAAAAGATTTTAAGTTTTGGAAACCCCAATGAAAAAGTAGCAACTGCACGGTTTCTACTGTCAGATTGGCTCTAAGTGCCAAAAAGTGCTGGAAACGGGGAGATAAGCCTATTTTTGCAACTTTGGTTAAAATCTTCAATTTTTCATCACAGATGTGCCCAAGATGCACAAAAGCGCTGGAAACGGTGAGATAAGCCTATTTTTGCAACTTTGGTTAAAATCTTCAATTTTTCATCACAGATGTGCCCAAGATGCACAAAAGCGCTGGAAACGGTGAGATAAGCCTATTTTTGCAACTTTGGTTAAAATCTTAAATTTTTCATCACAGATGTGCCCAAGATGCCCAAAAGCGCTGGAAACGGTGAGATAAGCCTATTTTTGCAACTTTGGTTAAAATCTTCATTTTTTCATCACAGATATGCCCAAGGTGTGCAAAAGTGCTGGAAACGGTGAGATAAGCCTAATTTTGCAACAATGTTTAAGGTTTGGAGGTTTCATAGACTAAAGTTGAAAATCAGTGGTTTGACTGCCATAATGAAATAGGGTCACTAATCAACGTGTTTTCTCAAAAGGCCTTCAGTCAAATTCCTTGATACTTAAAATGCATACAGCGGATTATAATAATGAAAAAGGATAATTTGAAATCTTGGTTTCAACTCTAAAGGAACTCTTTAAAAAAAAGATTTTAAGTTTTGGAAACCCCAATGAAAAAGTAGCAACTGCACGGTTTCTACTGTCAGATTGGCTCTAAGTGCCAAAAAGTGCTGGAAACGGGGAGATAAGCCTATTTTTGCAACAATGGTTAAAATCTTCAATTTTTCATCACAGATGTGCCCAAGATGCGCAAAAGCGCTGGAAACGGTGAGATAAGCCTATTTTTGCAACTTTGGTTAAAATCTTCAATTTTTCATCACAGATGTGCCCAAGATGCGCAAAAGCGCTGGAAACGGTGAGATAAGCCTATTTTTGCAACTTTGGTTAAAATCTTCATTTTTTCATCACAGATATGCCCAAGGTGCACAAAAGTGCTGGAAACGGTGAGATAAGCCTAATTTTGCAACAATGTTTAAGGTTTGGAGGTTTCATAGACTAAAGTTGAAAATCAGTGGTTTGACTGCCATAATGAAATAGGGTCACTAATCAACGTGTTTTCTCAAAAGGCCTTCAGTCAAATTCCTTGATACTTAAAATGCATACAGTGGATTATAATAATGAAAAAGGATAATTTGAAATCTTGGTTTCAACTCTAAAGGAACTCTTTAAAAAAAAGATTTTAAGTTTTGGAAACCCCAATGAAAAAGTAGCAACTGCACGGTTTCTACTGTCAGATTGGCTCTAAGTGCCAAAAAGTGCTGGAAACGGGGAGATAAGCCTATTTTTGCAACTTTGGTTAAAATCTTAAATTTTTCATCACAGATGTGCCCAAGATGCCCAAAAGCGCTGGAAACGGTGAGATAAGCCTATTTTTGCAACTTTGGTTAAAATCTTCATTTTTTCATCACGGATATGCCCAAGGTGCACAAAAGTGCTGGAAACGGTGAGATAAGCCTAATTTTGCAACAATGTTTAAGGTTTGGAGGTTTCATAGACTAAAGTCGAAAATCAGTGGTTTGACTGCCATAATGAAATACGGTCACTAATCAACGTGTTTTCTCAAAAGGCCTTCAGTCAAATTCCTTGATACTTAAAATGCATACAGTGGATTATAATAATGAAAAAGGATAATTTGAAATCTTGGTTTCAACTCTAAAGGAACTCTTTAAAAAAAAGATTTTAAGTTTTGGAAACCCCAATGAAAAAGTAGCAACTGCACGGTTTCTACTGTCAGATTGGCTCTAAGTGCCAAAAAGTGCTGGAAACGGGGAGATAAGCCTATTTTTGCAACAATGGTTAAAATCTTCAATTTTTCATCACAGATGTGCCCAAGATGCACAAAAGCGTTGGAAACGGTGAGATAAGCCTATTTTTGCAACTTTGGTTAAAATCTTCATTTTTTCATCACAGATATGCCCAAGGTGCACAAAAGTGCTGGAAACGGTGAGATAAGCCTAATTTTGCAACAATGTTTAAGGTTTGGAGGTTTCATAGACTAAAGTTGAAAATCAGTGGTTTGACTGCCATAATGAAATAGGGTCACTAATCAACGTGTTTTCTCAAAAGGCCTTCAGTCAAATTCCTTGATACTTAAAATGCATACAGTGGATTATAATAATGAAAAAGGATAATTTGAAATCTTGGTTTCAACTCTAAAGGAACTCTTTAAAAAAAAGATTTTAAGTTTTGGAAACCCCAATGAAAAAGTAGCAACTGCACGGTTGCTACTGTCAGATTGGCTCTAAGTGCCAAAAAGTGCTGGAAACGGGGAGATAAGCCTATTTTTGCAACTTTGGTTAAAATCTTAAATTTTTCATCACAGATGTGCCCAAGATGCCCAAAAGCGCTGGAAACGGTGAGATAAGCCTATTTTTGCAACTTTGGTTAAAATCTTCATTTTTTCATCACAGATATGCCCAAGGTGCACAAAAGTGCTGGAAACGGTGAGATAAGCCTAATTTTGCAACAATGTTTAAGGTTTGGAGGTTTCATAGACTAAAGTCGAAAATCAGTGGTTTGACTGCCATAATGAAATAGGGTCACTAATCAACGTGTTTTCTCAAAAGGCCTTCAATCAAATTCCTTGATACTTAAAATGCATACAGTGGATTATAATAATGAAAAAGGATAATTTGAAATCTTGGTTTCAACTCTAAAGGAACTCTTTAAAAAAAAGATTTTAAGTTTTGGAAACCCCAATGAAAAAGTAGCAACTGCACGGTTTCTACTGTCAGATTGGCTCTAAGTGCCAAAAAGTGCTGGAAACGGGGAGATAAGCCTATTTTTGCAACAATGGTTAAAATCTTCAATTTTTCATCACAGATGTGCCCAAGATGCACAAAAGCGTTGGAAACGGTGAGATAAGCCTATTTTTGCAACTTTGGTTAAAATCTTCAATTTTTCATCACAGATGTGCCCAAGATGCGCAAAAGCGCTGGAAACGGTGAGATAAGCCTATTTTTGCAACTTTGGTTAAAATCTTAAATTTTTCATCACAGATGTGCCCAAGATGCCCAAAAGCGCTGGAAACGGTGAGATAAGCCTATTTTTGCAACTTTGGTTAAAATCTTCATTTTTTCATCACAGATATGCCCAAGGTGCACAAAAGTGCTGGAAACGGTGAGATAAGCCTAATTTTGCAACAATGTTTAAGGTTTGGAGGTTTCATAGACTAAAGTCGAAAATCAGTGGTTTGACTGCCATAATGAAATAGGGTCACTAATCAACGTGTTTTCTCAAAAGGCCTTCAGTCAAATTCCTTGATACTTAAAATGCATACAGTGGATTATAATAATGAAAAAGGATAATTTGAAATCTTGGTTTCAACTCTAAAGGAACTCTTTAAAAAAAAGATTTTAAGTTTTGGAAACCCCAATGAAAAAGTAGCAACTGCACGGTTTCTACTGTCAGATTGGCTCTAAGTGCCAAAAAGTGCTGGAAACGGGGAGATAAGCCTATTTTTGCAACAATGGTTAAAATCTTCAATTTTTCATCACAGATGTGCCCAAGATGCACAAAAGCGTTGGAAACGGTGAGATAAGCCTATTTTTGCAACTTTGGTTAAAATCTTCAATTTTTCATCACAGATGTGCCCAAGATGCCCAAAAGCGCTGGAAACGGTGAGATAAGCCTATTTTTGCAACTTTGGTTAAAATCTTACATTTTTCATCACAGATGTGCCCAAGATGCCCAAAAGCGCTGGAAACGGTGAGATAAGCCTATTTTTGCAACTTTGGTTAAAATCTTCATTTTTTCATCACAGATATGCCCAAGGTGCACAAAAGTGCTGGAAACGGTGAGATAAGCCTAATTTTGCAACAATGTTTAAGGTTTGGAGGTTTCATAGACTAAAGTTGAAAATCAGTGGTTTGACTGCCATAATGAAAAAGGATAATTTGAAATCTTGGTTTCAACTCTAAAGGAACTCTTTAAAAAAAAGATTTTAAGTTTTGGAAACCCCAATGAAAAAGTAGCAACTGCACGGTTTCTACTGTCAGATTGGCTCTAAGTGCCAAAAAGTGCTGGAAACGGGGAGATAAGCCTATTTTTGCAACAATGGTTAAAATCTTCAATTTTTCATCACAGATGTGCCCAAGATGCACAAAAGCGCTGGAAACGGTGCGATAAGCCTATTTTTGCAACTTTGGTTAAAATCTTCAATTTTTCATCACAGATGTGCCCAAGATGCACAAAAGCGCTGGAAACGGTGAGATAAGCCTATTTTTGCAACTTTGGTTAAAATCTTCAATTTTTCATCACAGATGTGCCCAAGATGCGCAAAAGCGCTGGAAACGGTGAGATAAGCCTATTTTTGCAACTTTGGTTAAAATCTTAAATTTTTCATCACAGATGTGCCCAAGATGCCCAAAAGCGCTGGAAACGGTGAGATAAGCCTATTTTTGCAACTTTGGTTAAAATCTTCATTTTTTCATCACAGATATGCCCAAGGTGCACAAAAGTGCTGGAAACGGTGAGATAAGCCTAATTTTGCAACAATGTTTAAGGTTTGGAGGTTTCATAGACTAAAGTCGAAAATCAGTGGTTTGATTGCCATAATGAAATACGGTCACTAATCAACGTGTTTTCTCAAAAGGCCTTCAGTCAAATTCCTTGATACTTAAAATGCATACAGTGGATTATAATAATGAAAAAGGATAATTTGAAATCTTGGTTTCAACTCTAAAGGAACTCTTTAAAAAAAAGATTTTAAGTTTTGGAAACCCCAATGAAAAAGTAGCAACTGCACGGTTTCTACTGTCAGATTGGCTCTAAGTGCCAAAAAGTGCTGGAAACGGGGAGATAAGCCTATTTTTGCAACAATGGTTAAAATCTTCAATTTTTCATCACAGATGTGCCCAAGATGCACAAAAGCGTTGGAAACGGTGAGATAAGCCTATTTTTGCAACTTTGGTTAAAATCTTCAATTTTTCATCACAGATGTGCCCAAGATGCGCAAAAGCGCTGGAAACGGTGAGATAAGCCTATTTTTGCAACTTTGGTTAAAATCTTAATTTTTTCATCACAGATATGCCCAAGGTGCACAAAAGTGCTGGAAACGGTGAAATAAGCCTAATTTTGCAACAATGTTTAAGGTTTGGATGTTTCATAGACTAAAGTTGAAAATCAGTGGTTTGACTGCCATAATGAAATAGGGTCACTAATCAACGTGTTTTCTCAAAAGGCCTTCAGTCAAATTCCTTGATACTTAAAATGCATACAGTGGATTATAATAATGAAAAAGGATAATTTGAAATCTTGGTTTCAACTCTAAAGGAACTCTTTAAAAAAAAGATTTTAAGTTTTGGAAACCCCAATGAAAAAGTAGCAACTGCACGGTTTCTACTGTCAGATTGGCTCTAAGTGCCAAAAAGTGCTGGAAACGGGGAGATAAGCCTATTTTTGCAACTTTGGTTAAAATCTTAAATTTTTCATCACAGATGTGCCCAAGATGCCCAAAAGCGCTGGAAACGGTGAGATAAGCCTATTTTTGCAACTTTGGTTAAAATCTTCATTTTTTCATCACAGATATGCCCAAGGTGCGCAAAAGTGCTGGAAACGGTGAGATAAGCCTAATTTTGCAACAATGTTTAAGGTTTGGAGGTTTCATAGACTAAAGTTGAAAATCAGTGGTTTGACTGCCATAATGAAATAGGGTCACTAATCAACGTGTTTTCTCAAAAGGCCTTCAGTCAAATTCCTTGATACTTAAAATGCATACAGTGGATTATAATAATGAAAAAGGATAATTTGAAATCTTGGTTTCAACTCTAAAGGAACTCTTTAAAAAAAAGATTTTAAGTTTTGGAAACCCCAATGAAAAAGTAGCAACTGCACGGTTTCTACTGTCAGATTGGCTCTAAGTGCCAAAAAGTGCTGGAAACGGGGAGATAAGCCTATTTTTGCAACAATGGTTAAAATCTTCAATTTTTCATCACAGATGTGCCCAAGATGCACAAAAGCGCTGGAAACGGTGAGATAAGCCTATTTTTGCAACTTTGGTTAAAATCTTCAATTTTTCATCACAGATGTGCCCAAGATGCACAAAAGCGCTGGAAACGGTGAGATAAGCCTAATTTTGCAACAATGTTTAAGGTTTGGAGGTTTCATAGACTAAAGTTGAAAATCAGTGGTTTGACTGCCATAATGAAATAGGGTTACTAATCAACGTGTTTTCTCAAAAGGCCTTCAGTCAAATTCCTTGATACTTAAAATGCATACAGTGGATTATAATAATGAAAAAGGATAATTTGAAATCTTGGTTTCAACTCTAAAGGAACTCTTTAAAAAAAAGATTTTAAGTTTTGGAAACCCCAATGAAAAAGTAGCAACTGCACGGTTTCTACTGTCAGATTCGCTCTAAGTGCCAAAAAGTGCTGGAAACGGGGAGATAAGCCTATTTTTGCAACAATGGTTAAAATCTTCAATTTTTCATCACAGATGTGTCCAAGATGCACAAAAGCGCTGGAAACGGTGAGATAAGCCTATTTTTGCAACTTTGGTTAAAATCTTAAATTTTTCATCACAGATGTGCCCAAGATGCACAAAAGCGCTGGAAACGGTGAGATAAGCCTATTTTTGCAACTTTGGTTAAAATCTTCAATTTTTCATCACAGATGTGCCCAAGATGCGCAAAAGCTCTGGAAACGGTGAGATAAGCCTATTTTTGCAACTTCGGTTAAAATCTTCAATTTTTCAAAACAGATGTGCCCAAGATGCGCAAAAGCGCTGGAAACGGTGAGATAAGCCTATTTTTGCAACTTTGGTTAAAATCTTCATTTTTTCATCACAGATATGCCCAAGGTGCACAAAAGTGCTGGAAACGGTGAGATAAGCCTAATTTTGCAACAATGTTTAAGGTTTGGAGGTTTCATAGACTAAAGTTGAAAATCAGTGGTTTGACTGCCATAATGAAATAGGGTCACTAATCAACGTGTTTTCTCAAAAGGCCTTCACTCAATTTCCTTGATACTTAAAATGCATACAGTGGATTATAATAATGAAAAAGGATAATTTGAAATCTTGGTTTCAACTCTAAAGGAACTCTTTAAAAAAAAGATTTTAAGTTTTGGAAACCCCAATGAAAAAGTAGCAACTGCACGGTTTCTACTGTCAGATTGGCTCTAAGTGCCAAAAAGTGCTGGAAACGGGGAGATAAGCCTATTTTTGCAACAATGGTTAAAATCTTCAATTTTTCATCACAGATGTGCCCAAGATGCGCAAAAGCGCTGGAAACGGTGAGATAAGCCTATTTTTGCAACTTTGGTTAAAATCTTCAATTTTTCATCACAGATGTGCCCAAGATGCCCAAAAGCTCTGGAAACGGTGAGATAAGCCTATTTTTGCAACTTTGGTTAAAATCTTAAATTTTTCATCACAGATGTGCCCAAGATGCACAAAAGCGCTGGAAACGGTGAGATAAGCCTATTTTTGCAACTTTGGTTAAAATCTTCATTTTTTCATCACAGATATGCCCAAGGTGCACAAAAGTGCTGGAAACGGTGAGATAAGCCTAATTTTGCAACAATGTTTAAGGTTTGGAGGTTTCATAGACTAAAGTTGAAAATCAGTGGTTTGACTGCCATAATGAAATAGGGTCACTAATCAACGTGTTTTCTCAAAAGGCCTTCAGTCAAATTCCTTGATACTTAAAATGCATACAGTGGATTATAATAATGAAAAAGGATAATTTGAAATCTTGGTTTCAACTCTAAAGGAACTCTTTAAAAAAAAGATTTTAAGTTTTGGAAACCCCAATGAAAAAGTAGCAACTGCACGGTTTCTACTGTCAGATTCGCTCTAAGTGCCAAAAAGTGCTGGAAACGGGGAGATAAGCCTATTTTTGCAACAATGGTTAAAATCTTCAATTTTTCATCACAGATGTGTCCAAGATGCACAAAAGTGCTGGAAACGGTGAGATAAGCCTATTTTTGCAACTTTGGTTAAAATCTTCAATTTTTCATCACAGATGTGCCCAAGATGCACAAAAGCGCTGGAAACGGTGAGATAAGCCTATTTTTGCAACTTTGGTTAAAATCTTCAATTTTTCATCACAGATGTGCCCAAGATGCGCAAAAGCTCTGGAAACGGTGAGATAAGCCTATTTTTGCAACTTTGGTTAAAATCTTCAATTTTTCAAAACAGATGTGCCCAAGATGCGCAAAAGCGCTGGAAACGGTGAGATAAGCCTATTTTTGCAACTTTGGTTAAAATCTTAAATTTTTCATCACAGATATGCCCAAGGTGCACAAAAGTGCTGGAAACGGTGAGATAAGCCTAATTTTGCAACAATGTTTAAGGTTTGGAGGTTTCATAGACTAAAGTTGAAAATCAGTGGTTTGACTGCCATAATGAAATAGGGTCACTAATCAACGTGTTTTCTCAAAAGGCCTTCACTCAATTTCCTTGATACTTAAAATGCATACAGTGGATTATAATAATGAAAAAGGATAATTTGAAATCTTGGTTTCAACTCTAAAGGAACTCTTTAAAAAAAAGATTTTAAGTTTTGGAAACCCCAATGAAAAAGTAGCAACTGCACGGTTTCTACTGTCAGATTGGCTCTAAGTGCCAAAAAGTGCTGGAAACGGGGAGATAAGCCTATTTTTGCAACAATGGTTAAAATCTTCAATTTTTCATCACAGATGTGCCCAAGATGCACAAAAGCGCTGGAAACGGTGAGATAAGCCTATTTTTGCAACTTTGGTTAAAATCTTCAATTTTTCATCACAGATGTGCCCAAGATGCACAAAAGCGCTGGAAACGGTGAGATAAGCCTAATTTTGCAACAATGTTTAAGGTTTGGAGGTTTCATAGACTAAAGTTGAAAATCAGTGGTTTGACTGCCATAATGAAATAGGGTTACTAATCAACGTGTTTTCTCAAAAGGCCTTCAGTCAAATTCCTTGATACTTAAAATGCATACAGTGGATTATAATAATGAAAAAGGATAATTTGAAATCTTGGTTTCAACTCTAAAGGAACTCTTTAAAAAAAAGATTTTAAGTTTTGGAAACCCCAATGAAAAAGTAGCAACTGCACGGTTTCTACTGTCAGATTCGCTCTAAGTGCCAAAAAGTGCTGGAAACGGGGAGATAAGCCTATTTTTGCAACAATGGTTAAAATCTTCAATTTTTCATCACAGATGTGTCCAAGATGCACAAAAGCGCTGGAAACGGTGAGATAAGCCTATTTTTGCAACTTTGGTTAAAATCTTAAATTTTTCATCACAGATGTGCCCAAGATGCACAAAAGCGCTGGAAACGGTGAGATAAGCCTATTTTTGCAACTTTGGTTAAAATCTTCAATTTTTCATCACAGATGTGCCCAAGATGCGCAAAAGCTCTGGAAACGGTGAGATAAGCCTATTTTTGCAACTTCGGTTAAAATCTTCAATTTTTCAAAACAGATGTGCCCAAGATGCGCAAAAGCGCTGGAAACGGTGAGATAAGCCTATTTTTGCAACTTTGGTTAAAATCTTCATTTTTTCATCACAGATATGCCCAAGGTGCACAAAAGTGCTGGAAACGGTGAGATAAGCCTAATTTTGCAACAATGTTTAAGGTTTGGAGGTTTCATAGACTAAAGTTGAAAATCAGTGGTTTGACTGCCATAATGAAATAGGGTCACTAATCAACGTGTTTTCTCAAAAGGCCTTCACTCAATTTCCTTGATACTTAAAATGCATACAGTGGATTATAATAATGAAAAAGGATAATTTGAAATCTTGGTTTCAACTCTAAAGGAACTCTTTAAAAAAAAGATTTTAAGTTTTGGAAACCCCAATGAAAAAGTAGCAACTGCACGGTTTCTACTGTCAGATTGGCTCTAAGTGCCAAAAAGTGCTGGAAACGGGGAGATAAGCCTATTTTTGCAACAATGGTTAAAATCTTCAATTTTTCATCACAGATGTGCCCAAGATGCGCAAAAGCGCTGGAAACGGTGAGATAAGCCTATTTTTGCAACTTTGGTTAAAATCTTCAATTTTTCATCACAGATGTGCCCAAGATGCCCAAAAGCTCTGGAAACGGTGAGATAAGCCTATTTTTGCAACTTTGGTTAAAATCTTAAATTTTTCATCACAGATGTGCCCAAGATGCACAAAAGCGCTGGAAACGGTGAGATAAGCCTATTTTTGCAACTTTGGTTAAAATCTTCATTTTTTCATCACAGATATGCCCAAGGTGCACAAAAGTGCTGGAAACGGTGAGATAAGCCTAATTTTGCAACAATGTTTAAGGTTTGGAGGTTTCATAGACTAAAGTTGAAAATCAGTGGTTTGACTGCCATAATGAAATAGGGTCACTAATCAACGTGTTTTCTCAAAAGGCCTTCAGTCAAATTCCTTGATACTTAAAATGCATACAGTGGATTATAATAATGAAAAAGGATAATTTGAAATCTTGGTTTCAACTCTAAAGGAACTCTTTAAAAAAAAGATTTTAAGTTTTGGAAACCCCAATGAAAAAGTAGCAACTGCACGGTTTCTACTGTCAGATTCGCTCTAAGTGCCAAAAAGTGCTGGAAACGGGGAGATAAGCCTATTTTTGCAACAATGGTTAAAATCTTCAATTTTTCATCACAGATGTGTCCAAGATGCACAAAAGTGCTGGAAACGGTGAGATAAGCCTATTTTTGCAACTTTGGTTAAAATCTTCAATTTTTCATCACAGATGTGCCCAAGATGCACAAAAGCGCTGGAAACGGTGAGATAAGCCTATTTTTGCAACTTTGGTTAAAATCTTCAATTTTTCATCACAGATGTGCCCAAGATGCGCAAAAGCTCTGGAAACGGTGAGATAAGCCTATTTTTGCAACTTTGGTTAAAATCTTCAATTTTTCAAAACAGATGTGCCCAAGATGCGCAAAAGCGCTGGAAACGGTGAGATAAGCCTATTTTTGCAACTTTGGTTAAAATCTTAAATTTTTCATCACAGATATGCCCAAGGTGCACAAAAGTGCTGGAAACGGTGAGATAAGCCTAATTTTGCAACAATGTTTAAGGTTTGGAGGTTTCATAGACTAAAGTTGAAAATCAGTGGTTTGACTGCCATAATGAAATAGGGTCACTAATCAACGTGTTTTCTCAAAAGGCCTTCACTCAATTTCCTTGATACTTAAAATGCATACAGTGGATTATAATAATGAAAAAGGATAATTTGAAATCTTGGTTTCAACTCTAAAGGAACTCTTTAAAAAAAAGATTTTAAGTTTTGGAAACCCCAATGAAAAAGTAGCAACTGCACGGTTTCTACTGTCAGATTGGCTCTAAGTGCCAAAAAGTGCTGGAAACGGGGAGATAAGCCTATTTTTGCAACAATGGTTAAAATCTTCAATTTTTCATCACAGATGTGCCCAAGATGCGCAAAAGCGCTGGAAACGGTGAGATAAGCCTATTTTTGAAACTTTGGTTAAAATCTTCAATTTTTCATCACAGATGTGCCCAAGATGCCCAAAAGCTCTGGAAACGGTGAGATAAGCCTATTTTTGCAACTTTGGTTAAAATCTTAAATTTTTCATCACAGATGTGCCCAAGATGCACAAAAGCGCTGGAAACGGTGAGATAAGCCTATTTTTGCAACTTTGGTTAAAATCTTCATTTTTTCATCACAGATATGCCCAAGGTGCACAAAAGTGCTGGAAACGGTGAGATAAGCCTAATTTTGCAACAATGTTTAAGGTTTGGAGGTTTCATAGACTAAAGTTGAAAATCAGTGGTTTGACTGCCATAATGAAATAGGGTCACTAATCAACGTGTTTTCTCAAAAGGCCTTCACTCAATTTCCTTGATACTTAAAATGCATACAGTGGATTATAATAATGAAAAAGGATAATTTGAAATCTTGGTTTCAACTCTAAAGGAACTCTTTAAAAAAAAGATTTTAAGTTTTGGAAACCCCAATGAAAAAGTAGCAACTGCACGGTTTCTACTGTCAGATTGGCTCTAAGTGCCAAAAAGTGCTGGAAACGGGGAGATAAGCCTATTTTTGCAACAATGGTTAAAATCTTCAATTTTTCATCACAGATGTGCCCAAGATGCGCAAAAGCGCTGGAAACGGTGAGATAAGCCTATTTTTGCAACTTTGGTTAAAATCTTCAATTTTTCATCACAGATGTGCCCAAGATGCCCAAAAGCTCTGGAAACGGTGAGATAAGCCTATTTTTGCAACTTTGGTTAAAATCTTAAATTTTTCATCACAGATGTGCCCAAGATGCACAAAAGCGCTGGAAACGGTGAGATAAGCCTATTTTTGCAACTTTGGTTAAAATCTTCATTTTTTCATCACAGATATGCCCAAGGTGCACAAAAGTGCTGGAAACGGTGAGATAAGCCTAATTTTGCAACAATGTTTAAGGTTTGGAGGTTTCATAGACTAAAGTTGAAAATCAGTGGTTTGACTGCCATAATGAAATAGGGTCACTAATCAACGTGTTTTCTCAAAAGGCCTTCAGTCAAATTCCTTGATACTTAAAATGCATACAGTGGATTATAATAATGAAAAAGGATAATTTGAAATCTTGGTTTCAACTCTAAAGGAACTCTTTAAAAAAAAGATTTTAAGTTTTGGAAACCCCAATGAAAAAGTAGCAACTGCACGGTTTCTACTGTCAGATTCGCTCTAAGTGCCAAAAAGTGCTGGAAACGGGGAGATAAGCCTATTTTTGCAACAATGGTTAAAATCTTCAATTTTTCATCACAGATGTGTCCAAGATGCACAAAAGCGCTGGAAACGGTGAGATAAGCCTATTTTTGCAACTTTGGTTAAAATCTTCAATTTTTCATCACAGATGTGCCCAAGATGCCCAAAAGCGCTGGAAACGGTGAGATAAGCCTATTTTTGCAACTTTGGTTAAAATCTTCAATTTTTCATCACAGATGTGCCCAAGATGCGCAAAAGCGCTGGAAACGGTGAGATAAGCCTATTTTTGCAACTTTGGTTAAAATCTTCATTTTTTCATCACAGATATGCCCAAGGTGCGCAAAAGTGCTGGAAACGTTGAGATAAGCCTAATTTTGCAACAATGTTTAAGGTTTGGAGGTTTCATAGACTAAAGTTGAAAATAACTGGTTTGACTGCCATAATGAAATAGGGTCACTAATCAACGTGTTTTCTCAAAAGGCCTTCAGTCAAATTCCTTGATACTTAAAATGCATACAGTGGATTATAATAATGAAAAAGGATAATTTGAAATCTTGGTTTCAACTCTAAAGGAACTCTTTAAAAAAAAGATTTTAAGTTTTGGAAACCCCAATGAAAAAGTAGCAACTGCACGGTTTCTACTGTCAGATTGGCTCTAAGTGCCAAAAAGTGCTGGAAACGGGGAGATAAGCCTATTTTTGCAACAATGGTTAAAATCTTCAATTTTTCATCACAGATGTGCCCAAGATGCACAAAAGCGCTGGAAACGGTGAGATAAGCCTATTTTTGCAACTTTGGTTAAAATCTTCAATTTTTCATCACAGATGTGCCCAAGATGCCCAAAAGCGCTGGAAACGGTGAGATAAGCCTATTTTTGCAACTTTGGTTAAAATCTTCAATTTTTCATCACAGATGTGCCCAAGATGCGCAAAAGCGCTGGAAACGGTGAGATAAGCCTAATTTTGCAACAATGTTTAAGGTTTGGAGGTTTCATAGACTAAAGTTGAAAATCAGTGGTTTGACTGCCATAATGAAATAGGGTCACTAATCAACGTGTTTTCTCAAAAGGCCTTCAGTCAAATTCCTTGATACTTAAAATGCATACAGTGGATTATAATAATGAAAAAGGATAATTTGAAATCTTGGTTTCAACTCTAAAGGAACTCTTTAAAAAAAAGATTTTAAGTTTTGGAAACCCCAATGAAAAAGTAGCAACTGCACGGTTTCTACTGTCAGATTGGCTCTAAGTGCCAAAAAGTGCTGGAAACGGGGAGATAAGCCTTTTTTTGCAACAATGGTTAAAATCTTCAATTTTTCATCACAGATGTGCCCAAGATGCACAAAAGCGCTGGAAACGGTGAGATAAGCCTATTTTTGCAACTTTGGTTAAAATCTTCAATTTTTCATCACAGATGTGCCCAAGATGCCCAAAAGCGCTGGAAACGGTGAGATAAGCCTATTTTTGCAACTTTGGTTAAAATCTTCAATTTTTCATCACAGATGTGCCCAAGATGCCCAAAAGCTCTGGAAACGGTGAGATAAGCCTATTTTTGCAACTTTGGTTAAAATCTTAAATTTTTCATCACAGATGTGCCCAAGATGCGCAAAAGCTCTGGAAACGGTGAGATAAGCCTATTTTTGCAACTTTGGTTAAAATCTTCAATTTTTCAAAACAGATGTGCCCAAGATGCGCAAAAGCGCTGGAAACGGTGAGATAAGCCTATTTTTGCAACTTTGGTTAAAATCTTCATTTTTTCATCACAGATATGCCCAAGGTGCACAAAAGTGCTGGAAACGGTGAGATAAGCCTAATTTTGCAACAATGTTTAAGGTTTGGAGGTTTCATAGACTAAAGTTGAAAATCAGTGGTTTGACTGCCATAATGAAATAGGGTCACTAATCAACGTGTTTTCTCAAAAGGCCTTCACTCAATTTCCTTGATACTTAAAATGCATACAGTGGATTATAATAATGAAAAAGGATAATTTGAAATCTTGGTTTCAACTCTAAAGGAACTCTTTAAAAAAAAGATTTTAAGTTTTGGAAACCCCAATGAAAAAGTAGCAACTGCACGGTTTCTACTGTCAGATTGGCTCTAAGTGCCAAAAAGTGCTGGAAACGGGGAGATAAGCCTATTTTTGCAACTTTGGTTAAAATCTTCAATTTTTCATCACAGATATGCCCAAGATGCACAAAAGTGCTGGAAACGGTGAGATAAGCCTAATTTTGCAACAATGTTTAAGGTTTGGAGGTTTCATAGACTAAAGTTGAAAATCAGTGGTTTGACTGCCATAATGAAATAGGGTCACTAATCAACGTGTTTTCTCAAAAGGCCTTCAGTCAAATTCCTTGATACTTAAAATGCATACAGTGGATTATAATAATGAAAAAGGATAATTTGAAATCTTGGGCCAACTCTAAAGGAACTCTTTAAAAAAAAGATTTTAAGTTTTGGAAACCCCAATGAAAAAGTAGCAACTGCACGGTTTCTACTGTCAGATTGGCTCTAAGTGCCAAAAAGTGCTGGAAACGGGGAGATAAGCCTATTTTTGCAACTTTGGTTAAAATCTTCAATTTTTCATCACAGATGTGCCCAAGATGCACAAAAGCGCTGGAAACGGTGAGATAAGCCTATTTTTGCAACTTTGGTTAAAATCTTCAATTTTTCATCACAGATGTGCCCAAGATGCACAAAAGCGCTGGAAACGGTGAGATAAGCCTATTTTTGCAACTTTGGTTAAAATCTTAAATTTTTCATCACAGATGTGCCCAAGATGCCCAAAAGCGCTGGAAACGGTGAGATAAGCCTATTTTTGCAACTTTGGTTAAAATCTTCATTTTTTCATCACAGATATGCCCAAGGTGTGCAAAAGTGCTGGAAACGGTGAGATAAGCCTAATTTTGCAACAATGTTTAAGGTTTGGAGGTTTCATAGACTAAAGTTGAAAATCAGTGGTTTGACTGCCATAATGAAATAGGGTCACTAATCAACGTGTTTTCTCAAAAGGCCTTCAGTCAAATTCCTTGATACTTAAAATGCATACAGCGGATTATAATAATGAAAAAGGATAATTTGAAATCTTGGTTTCAACTCTAAAGGAACTCTTTAAAAAAAAGATTTTAAGTTTTGGAAACCCCAATGAAAAAGTAGCAACTGCACGGTTTCTACTGTCAGATTGGCTCTAAGTGCCAAAAAGTGCTGGAAACGGGGAGATAAGCCTATTTTTGCAACAATGGTTAAAATCTTCAATTTTTCATCACAGATGTGCCCAAGATGCGCAAAAGCGCTGGAAACGGTGAGATAAGCCTATTTTTGCAACTTTGGTTAAAATCTTCAATTTTTCATCACAGATGTGCCCAAGATGCGCAAAAGCGCTGGAAACGGTGAGATAAGCCTATTTTTGCAACTTTGGTTAAAATCTTCATTTTTTCATCACAGATATGCCCAAGGTGCACAAAAGTGCTGGAAACGGTGAGATAAGCCTAATTTTGCAACAATGTTTAAGGTTTGGAGGTTTCATAGACTAAAGTTGAAAATCAGTGGTTTGACTGCCATAATGAAATAGGGTCACTAATCAACGTGTTTTCTCAAAAGGCCTTCAGTCAAATTCCTTGATACTTAAAATGCATACAGTGGATTATAATAATGAAAAAGGATAATTTGAAATCTTGGTTTCAACTCTAAAGGAACTCTTTAAAAAAAAGATTTTAAGTTTTGGAAACCCCAATGAAAAAGTAGCAACTGCACGGTTTCTACTGTCAGATTGGCTCTAAGTGCCAAAAAGTGCTGGAAACGGGGAGATAAGCCTATTTTTGCAACTTTGGTTAAAATCTTAAATTTTTCATCACAGATGTGCCCAAGATGCCCAAAAGCGCTGGAAACGGTGAGATAAGCCTATTTTTGCAACTTTGGTTAAAATCTTCATTTTTTCATCACGGATATGCCCAAGGTGCACAAAAGTGCTGGAAACGGTGAGATAAGCCTAATTTTGCAACAATGTTTAAGGTTTGGAGGTTTCATAGACTAAAGTCGAAAATCAGTGGTTTGACTGCCATAATGAAATACGGTCACTAATCAACGTGTTTTCTCAAAAGGCCTTCAGTCAAATTCCTTGATACTTAAAATGCATACAGTGGATTATAATAATGAAAAAGGATAATTTGAAATCTTGGTTTCAACTCTAAAGGAACTCTTTAAAAAAAAGATTTTAAGTTTTGGAAACCCCAATGAAAAAGTAGCAACTGCACGGTTTCTACTGTCAGATTGGCTCTAAGTGCCAAAAAGTGCTGGAAACGGGGAGATAAGCCTATTTTTGCAACAATGGTTAAAATCTTCAATTTTTCATCACAGATGTGCCCAAGATGCACAAAAGCGTTGGAAACGGTGAGATAAGCCTATTTTTGCAACTTTGGTTAAAATCTTCATTTTTTCATCACAGATATGCCCAAGGTGCACAAAAGTGCTGGAAACGGTGAGATAAGCCTAATTTTGCAACAATGTTTAAGGTTTGGAGGTTTCATAGACTAAAGTTGAAAATCAGTGGTTTGACTGCCATAATGAAATAGGGTCACTAATCAACGTGTTTTCTCAAAAGGCCTTCAGTCAAATTCCTTGATACTTAAAATGCATACAGTGGATTATAATAATGAAAAAGGATAATTTGAAATCTTGGTTTCAACTCTAAAGGAACTCTTTAAAAAAAAGATTTTAAGTTTTGGAAACCCCAATGAAAAAGTAGCAACTGCACGGTTGCTACTGTCAGATTGGCTCTAAGTGCCAAAAAGTGCTGGAAACGGGGAGATAAGCCTATTTTTGCAACTTTGGTTAAAATCTTAAATTTTTCATCACAGATGTGCCCAAGATGCCCAAAAGCGCTGGAAACGGTGAGATAAGCCTATTTTTGCAACTTTGGTTAAAATCTTCATTTTTTCATCACAGATATGCCCAAGGTGCACAAAAGTGCTGGAAACGGTGAGATAAGCCTAATTTTGCAACAATGTTTAAGGTTTGGAGGTTTCATAGACTAAAGTCGAAAATCAGTGGTTTGACTGCCATAATGAAATAGGGTCACTAATCAACGTGTTTTCTCAAAAGGCCTTCAATCAAATTCCTTGATACTTAAAATGCATACAGTGGATTATAATAATGAAAAAGGATAATTTGAAATCTTGGTTTCAACTCTAAAGGAACTCTTTAAAAAAAAGATTTTAAGTTTTGGAAACCCCAATGAAAAAGTAGCAACTGCACGGTTTCTACTGTCAGATTGGCTCTAAGTGCCAAAAAGTGCTGGAAACGGGGAGATAAGCCTATTTTTGCAACAATGGTTAAAATCTTCAATTTTTCATCACAGATGTGCCCAAGATGCACAAAAGCGTTGGAAACGGTGAGATAAGCCTATTTTTGCAACTTTGGTTAAAATCTTCAATTTTTCATCACAGATGTGCCCAAGATGCGCAAAAGCGCTGGAAACGGTGAGATAAGCCTATTTTTGCAACTTTGGTTAAAATCTTAAATTTTTCATCACAGATGTGCCCAAGATGCCCAAAAGCGCTGGAAACGGTGAGATAAGCCTATTTTTGCAACTTTGGTTAAAATCTTCATTTTTTCATCACAGATATGCCCAAGGTGCACAAAAGTGCTGGAAACGGTGAGATAAGCCTAATTTTGCAACAATGTTTAAGGTTTGGAGGTTTCATAGACTAAAGTCGAAAATCAGTGGTTTGACTGCCATAATGAAATAGGGTCACTAATCAACGTGTTTTCTCAAAAGGCCTTCAGTCAAATTCCTTGATACTTAAAATGCATACAGTGGATTATAATAATGAAAAAGGATAATTTGAAATCTTGGTTTCAACTCTAAAGGAACTCTTTAAAAAAAAGATTTTAAGTTTTGGAAACCCCAATGAAAAAGTAGCAACTGCACGGTTTCTACTGTCAGATTGGCTCTAAGTGCCAAAAAGTGCTGGAAACGGGGAGATAAGCCTATTTTTGCAACAATGGTTAAAATCTTCAATTTTTCATCACAGATGTGCCCAAGATGCACAAAAGCGTTGGAAACGGTGAGATAAGCCTATTTTTGCAACTTTGGTTAAAATCTTCAATTTTTCATCACAGATGTGCCCAAGATGCCCAAAAGCGCTGGAAACGGTGAGATAAGCCTATTTTTGCAACTTTGGTTAAAATCTTACATTTTTCATCACAGATGTGCCCAAGATGCCCAAAAGCGCTGGAAACGGTGAGATAAGCCTATTTTTGCAACTTTGGTTAAAATCTTCATTTTTTCATCACAGATATGCCCAAGGTGCACAAAAGTGCTGGAAACGGTGAGATAAGCCTAATTTTGCAACAATGTTTAAGGTTTGGAGGTTTCATAGACTAAAGTTGAAAATCAGTGGTTTGACTGCCATAATGAAAAAGGATAATTTGAAATCTTGGTTTCAACTCTAAAGGAACTCTTTAAAAAAAAGATTTTAAGTTTTGGAAACCCCAATGAAAAAGTAGCAACTGCACGGTTTCTACTGTCAGATTGGCTCTAAGTGCCAAAAAGTGCTGGAAACGGGGAGATAAGCCTATTTTTGCAACAATGGTTAAAATCTTCAATTTTTCATCACAGATGTGCCCAAGATGCACAAAAGCGCTGGAAACGGTGCGATAAGCCTATTTTTGCAACTTTGGTTAAAATCTTCAATTTTTCATCACAGATGTGCCCAAGATGCACAAAAGCGCTGGAAACGGTGAGATAAGCCCATTTTTGCAACTTTGGTTAAAATCTTCAATTTTTCATCACAGATGTGCCCAAGATGCGCAAAAGCGCTGGAAACGGTGAGATAAGCCTATTTTTGCAACTTTGGTTAAAATCTTAAATTTTTCATCACAGATGTGCCCAAGATGCCCAAAAGCGCTGGAAACGGTGAGATAAGCCTATTTTTGCAACTTTGGTTAAAATCTTCATTTTTTCATCACAGATATGCCCAAGGTGCACAAAAGTGCTGGAAACGGTGAGATAAGCCTAATTTTGCAACAATGTTTAAGGTTTGGAGGTTTCATAGACTAAAGTCGAAAATCAGTGGTTTGATTGCCATAATGAAATACGGTCACTAATCAACGTGTTTTCTCAAAAGGCCTTCAGTCAAATTCCTTGATACTTAAAATGCATACAGTGGATTATAATAATGAAAAAGGATAATTTGAAATCTTGGTTTCAACTCTAAAGGAACTCTTTAAAAAAAAGATTTTAAGTTTTGGAAACCCCAATGAAAAAGTAGCAACTGCACGGTTTCTACTGTCAGATTGGCTCTAAGTGCCAAAAAGTGCTGGAAACGGGGAGATAAGCCTATTTTTGCAACAATGGTTAAAATCTTCAATTTTTCATCACAGATGTGCCCAAGATGCACAAAAGCGTTGGAAACGGTGAGATAAGCCTATTTTTGCAACTTTGGTTAAAATCTTCAATTTTTCATCACAGATGTGCCCAAGATGCGCAAAAGCGCTGGAAACGGTGAGATAAGCCTATTTTTGCAACTTTGGTTAAAATCTTAATTTTTTCATCACAGATATGCCCAAGGTGCACAAAAGTGCTGGAAACGGTGAAATAAGCCTAATTTTGCAACAATGTTTAAGGTTTGGATGTTTCATAGACTAAAGTTGAAAATCAGTGGTTTGACTGCCATAATGAAATAGGGTCACTAATCAACGTGTTTTCTCAAAAGGCCTTCAGTCAAATTCCTTGATACTTAAAATGCATACAGTGGATTATAATAATGAAAAAGGATAATTTGAAATCTTGGTTTCAACTCTAAAGGAACTCTTTAAAAAAAAGATTTTAAGTTTTGGAAACCCCAATGAAAAAGTAGCAACTGCACGGTTTCTACTGTCAGATTGGCTCTAAGTGCCAAAAAGTGCTGGAAACGGGGAGATAAGCCTATTTTTGCAACTTTGGTTAAAATCTTAAATTTTTCATCACAGATGTGCCCAAGATGCCCAAAAGCGCTGGAAACGGTGAGATAAGCCTATTTTTGCAACTTTGGTTAAAATCTTCATTTTTTCATCACAGATATGCCCAAGGTGCGCAAAAGTGCTGGAAACGGTGAGATAAGCCTAATTTTGCAACAATGTTTAAGGTTTGGAGGTTTCATAGACTAAAGTTGAAAATCAGTGGTTTGACTGCCATAATGAAATAGGGTCACTAATCAACGTGTTTTCTCAAAAGGCCTTCAGTCAAATTCCTTGATACTTAAAATGCATACAGTGGATTATAATAATGAAAAAGGATAATTTGAAATCTTGGTTTCAACTCTAAAGGAACTCTTTAAAAAAAAGATTTTAAGTTTTGGAAACCCCAATGAAAAAGTAGCAACTGCACGGTTTCTACTGTCAGATTGGCTCTAAGTGCCAAAAAGTGCTGGAAACGGGGAGATAAGCCTATTTTTGCAACAATGGTTAAAATCTTCAATTTTTCATCACAGATGTGCCCAAGATGCACAAAAGCGCTGGAAACGGTGAGATAAGCCTATTTTTGCAACTTTGGTTAAAATCTTCAATTTTTCATCACAGATGTGCCCAAGATGCACAAAAGCGCTGGAAACGGTGAGATAAGCCTAATTTTGCAACAATGTTTAAGGTTTGGAGGTTTCATAGACTAAAGTTGAAAATCAGTGGTTTGACTGCCATAATGAAATAGGGTTACTAATCAACGTGTTTTCTCAAAAGGCCTTCAGTCAAATTCCTTGATACTTAAAATGCATACAGTGGATTATAATAATGAAAAAGGATAATTTGAAATCTTGGTTTCAACTCTAAAGGAACTCTTTAAAAAAAAGATTTTAAGTTTTGGAAACCCCAATGAAAAAGTAGCAACTGCACGGTTTCTACTGTCAGATTCGCTCTAAGTGCCAAAAAGTGCTGGAAACGGGGAGATAAGCCTATTTTTGCAACAATGGTTAAAATCTTCAATTTTTCATCACAGATGTGTCCAAGATGCACAAAAGCGCTGGAAACGGTGAGATAAGCCTATTTTTGCAACTTTGGTTAAAATCTTAAATTTTTCATCACAGATGTGCCCAAGATGCACAAAAGCGCTGGAAACGGTGAGATAAGCCTATTTTTGCAACTTTGGTTAAAATCTTCAATTTTTCATCACAGATGTGCCCAAGATGCGCAAAAGCTCTGGAAACGGTGAGATAAGCCTATTTTTGCAACTTCGGTTAAAATCTTCAATTTTTCAAAACAGATGTGCCCAAGATGCGCAAAAGCGCTGGAAACGGTGAGATAAGCCTATTTTTGCAACTTTGGTTAAAATCTTCATTTTTTCATCACAGATATGCCCAAGGTGCACAAAAGTGCTGGAAACGGTGAGATAAGCCTAATTTTGCAACAATGTTTAAGGTTTGGAGGTTTCATAGACTAAAGTTGAAAATCAGTGGTTTGACTGCCATAATGAAATAGGGTCACTAATCAACGTGTTTTCTCAAAAGGCCTTCACTCAATTTCCTTGATACTTAAAATGCATACAGTGGATTATAATAATGAAAAAGGATAATTTGAAATCTTGGTTTCAACTCTAAAGGAACTCTTTAAAAAAAAGATTTTAAGTTTTGGAAACCCCAATGAAAAAGTAGCAACTGCACGGTTTCTACTGTCAGATTGGCTCTAAGTGCCAAAAAGTGCTGGAAACGGGGAGATAAGCCTATTTTTGCAACAATGGTTAAAATCTTCAATTTTTCATCACAGATGTGCCCAAGATGCGCAAAAGCGCTGGAAACGGTGAGATAAGCCTATTTTTGCAACTTTGGTTAAAATCTTCAATTTTTCATCACAGATGTGCCCAAGATGCCCAAAAGCTCTGGAAACGGTGAGATAAGCCTATTTTTGCAACTTTGGTTAAAATCTTAAATTTTTCATCACAGATGTGCCCAAGATGCACAAAAGCGCTGGAAACGGTGAGATAAGCCTATTTTTGCAACTTTGGTTAAAATCTTCATTTTTTCATCACAGATATGCCCAAGGTGCACAAAAGTGCTGGAAACGGTGAGATAAGCCTAATTTTGCAACAATGTTTAAGGTTTGGAGGTTTCATAGACTAAAGTTGAAAATCAGTGGTTTGACTGCCATAATGAAATAGGGTCACTAATCAACGTGTTTTCTCAAAAGGCCTTCAGTCAAATTCCTTGATACTTAAAATGCATACAGTGGATTATAATAATGAAAAAGGATAATTTGAAATCTTGGTTTCAACTCTAAAGGAACTCTTTAAAAAAAAGATTTTAAGTTTTGGAAACCCCAATGAAAAAGTAGCAACTGCACGGTTTCTACTGTCAGATTCGCTCTAAGTGCCAAAAAGTGCTGGAAACGGGGAGATAAGCCTATTTTTGCAACAATGGTTAAAATCTTCAATTTTTCATCACAGATGTGTCCAAGATGCACAAAAGTGCTGGAAACGGTGAGATAAGCCTATTTTTGCAACTTTGGTTAAAATCTTCAATTTTTCATCACAGATGTGCCCAAGATGCACAAAAGCGCTGGAAACGGTGAGATAAGCCTATTTTTGCAACTTTGGTTAAAATCTTCAATTTTTCATCACAGATGTGCCCAAGATGCGCAAAAGCTCTGGAAACGGTGAGATAAGCCTATTTTTGCAACTTTGGTTAAAATCTTCAATTTTTCAAAACAGATGTGCCCAAGATGCGCAAAAGCGCTGGAAACGGTGAGATAAGCCTATTTTTGCAACTTTGGTTAAAATCTTAAATTTTTCATCACAGATATGCCCAAGGTGCACAAAAGTGCTGGAAACGGTGAGATAAGCCTAATTTTGCAACAATGTTTAAGGTTTGGAGGTTTCATAGACTAAAGTTGAAAATCAGTGGTTTGACTGCCATAATGAAATAGGGTCACTAATCAACGTGTTTTCTCAAAAGGCCTTCACTCAATTTCCTTGATACTTAAAATGCATACAGTGGATTATAATAATGAAAAAGGATAATTTGAAATCTTGGTTTCAACTCTAAAGGAACTCTTTAAAAAAAAGATTTTAAGTTTTGGAAACCCCAATGAAAAAGTAGCAACTGCACGGTTTCTACTGTCAGATTGGCTCTAAGTGCCAAAAAGTGCTGGAAACGGGGAGATAAGCCTATTTTTGCAACAATGGTTAAAATCTTCAATTTTTCATCACAGATGTGCCCAAGATGCACAAAAGCGCTGGAAACGGTGAGATAAGCCTATTTTTGCAACTTTGGTTAAAATCTTCAATTTTTCATCACAGATGTGCCCAAGATGCACAAAAGCGCTGGAAACGGTGAGATAAGCCTAATTTTGCAACAATGTTTAAGGTTTGGAGGTTTCATAGACTAAAGTTGAAAATCAGTGGTTTGACTGCCATAATGAAATAGGGTTACTAATCAACGTGTTTTCTCAAAAGGCCTTCAGTCAAATTCCTTGATACTTAAAATGCATACAGTGGATTATAATAATGAAAAAGGATAATTTGAAATCTTGGTTTCAACTCTAAAGGAACTCTTTAAAAAAAAGATTTTAAGTTTTGGAAACCCCAATGAAAAAGTAGCAACTGCACGGTTTCTACTGTCAGATTCGCTCTAAGTGCCAAAAAGTGCTGGAAACGGGGAGATAAGCCTATTTTTGCAACAATGGTTAAAATCTTCAATTTTTCATCACAGATGTGTCCAAGATGCACAAAAGCGCTGGAAACGGTGAGATAAGCCTATTTTTGCAACTTTGGTTAAAATCTTAAATTTTTCATCACAGATGTGCCCAAGATGCACAAAAGCGCTGGAAACGGTGAGATAAGCCTATTTTTGCAACTTTGGTTAAAATCTTCAATTTTTCATCACAGATGTGCCCAAGATGCGCAAAAGCTCTGGAAACGGTGAGATAAGCCTATTTTTGCAACTTCGGTTAAAATCTTCAATTTTTCAAAACAGATGTGCCCAAGATGCGCAAAAGCGCTGGAAACGGTGAGATAAGCCTATTTTTGCAACTTTGGTTAAAATCTTCATTTTTTCATCACAGATATGCCCAAGGTGCACAAAAGTGCTGGAAACGGTGAGATAAGCCTAATTTTGCAACAATGTTTAAGGTTTGGAGGTTTCATAGACTAAAGTTGAAAATCAGTGGTTTGACTGCCATAATGAAATAGGGTCACTAATCAACGTGTTTTCTCAAAAGGCCTTCACTCAATTTCCTTGATACTTAAAATGCATACAGTGGATTATAATAATGAAAAAGGATAATTTGAAATCTTGGTTTCAACTCTAAAGGAACTCTTTAAAAAAAAGATTTTAAGTTTTGGAAACCCCAATGAAAAAGTAGCAACTGCACGGTTTCTACTGTCAGATTGGCTCTAAGTGCCAAAAAGTGCTGGAAACGGGGAGATAAGCCTATTTTTGCAACAATGGTTAAAATCTTCAATTTTTCATCACAGATGTGCCCAAGATGCGCAAAAGCGCTGGAAACGGTGAGATAAGCCTATTTTTGCAACTTTGGTTAAAATCTTCAATTTTTCATCACAGATGTGCCCAAGATGCCCAAAAGCTCTGGAAACGGTGAGATAAGCCTATTTTTGCAACTTTGGTTAAAATCTTAAATTTTTCATCACAGATGTGCCCAAGATGCACAAAAGCGCTGGAAACGGTGAGATAAGCCTATTTTTGCAACTTTGGTTAAAATCTTCATTTTTTCATCACAGATATGCCCAAGGTGCACAAAAGTGCTGGAAACGGTGAGATAAGCCTAATTTTGCAACAATGTTTAAGGTTTGGAGGTTTCATAGACTAAAGTTGAAAATCAGTGGTTTGACTGCCATAATGAAATAGGGTCACTAATCAACGTGTTTTCTCAAAAGGCCTTCAGTCAAATTCCTTGATACTTAAAATGCATACAGTGGATTATAATAATGAAAAAGGATAATTTGAAATCTTGGTTTCAACTCTAAAGGAACTCTTTAAAAAAAAGATTTTAAGTTTTGGAAACCCCAATGAAAAAGTAGCAACTGCACGGTTTCTACTGTCAGATTCGCTCTAAGTGCCAAAAAGTGCTGGAAACGGGGAGATAAGCCTATTTTTGCAACAATGGTTAAAATCTTCAATTTTTCATCACAGATGTGTCCAAGATGCACAAAAGCGCTGGAAACGGTGAGATAAGCCTATTTTTGCAACTTTGGTTAAAATCTTCAATTTTTCATCACAGATGTGCCCAAGATGCCCAAAAGCGCTGGAAACGGTGAGATAAGCCTATTTTTGCAACTTTGGTTAAAATCTTCAATTTTTCATCACAGATGTGCCCAAGATGCGCAAAAGCGCTGGAAACGGTGAGATAAGCCTATTTTTGCAACTTTGGTTAAAATCTTCATTTTTTCATCACAGATATGCCCAAGGTGCGCAAAAGTGCTGGAAACGTTGAGATAAGCCTAATTTTGCAACAATGTTTAAGGTTTGGAGGTTTCATAGACTAAAGTTGAAAATAACTGGTTTGACTGCCATAATGAAATAGGGTCACTAATCAACGTGTTTTCTCAAAAGGCCTTCAGTCAAATTCCTTGATACTTAAAATGCATACAGTGGATTATAATAATGAAAAAGGATAATTTGAAATCTTGGTTTCAACTCTAAAGGAACTCTTTAAAAAAAAGATTTTAAGTTTTGGAAACCCCAATGAAAAAGTAGCAACTGCACGGTTTCTACTGTCAGATTGGCTCTAAGTGCCAAAAAGTGCTGGAAACGGGGAGATAAGCCTATTTTTGCAACAATGGTTAAAATCTTCAATTTTTCATCACAGATGTGCCCAAGATGCACAAAAGCGCTGGAAACGGTGAGATAAGCCTATTTTTGCAACTTTGGTTAAAATCTTCAATTTTTCATCACAGATGTGCCCAAGATGCCCAAAAGCGCTGGAAACGGTGAGATAAGCCTATTTTTGCAACTTTGGTTAAAATCTTCAATTTTTCATCACAGATGTGCCCAAGATGCGCAAAAGCGCTGGAAACGGTGAGATAAGCCTAATTTTGCAACAATGTTTAAGGTTTGGAGGTTTCATAGACTAAAGTTGAAAATCAGTGGTTTGACTGCCATAATGAAATAGGGTCACTAATCAACGTGTTTTCTCAAAAGGCCTTCAGTCAAATTCCTTGATACTTAAAATGCATACAGTGGATTATAATAATGAAAAAGGATAATTTGAAATCTTGGTTTCAACTCTAAAGGAACTCTTTAAAAAAAAGATTTTAAGTTTTGGAAACCCCAATGAAAAAGTAGCAACTGCACGGTTTCTACTGTCAGATTGGCTCTAAGTGCCAAAAAGTGCTGGAAACGGGGAGATAAGCCTTTTTTTGCAACAATGGTTAAAATCTTCAATTTTTCATCACAGATGTGCCCAAGATGCACAAAAGCGCTGGAAACGGTGAGATAAGCCTATTTTTGCAACTTTGGTTAAAATCTTCAATTTTTCATCACAGATGTGCCCAAGATGCCCAAAAGCGCTGGAAACGGTGAGATAAGCCTATTTTTGCAACTTTGGTTAAAATCTTCAATTTTTCATCACAGATGTGCCCAAGATGCCCAAAAGCTCTGGAAACGGTGAGATAAGCCTATTTTTGCAACTTTGGTTAAAATCTTAAATTTTTCATCACAGATGTGCCCAAGATGCGCAAAAGCTCTGGAAACGGTGAGATAAGCCTATTTTTGCAACTTTGGTTAAAATCTTCAATTTTTCAAAACAGATGTGCCCAAGATGCGCAAAAGCGCTGGAAACGGTGAGATAAGCCTATTTTTGCAACTTTGGTTAAAATCTTCATTTTTTCATCACAGATATGCCCAAGGTGCACAAAAGTGCTGGAAACGGTGAGATAAGCCTAATTTTGCAACAATGTTTAAGGTTTGGAGGTTTCATAGACTAAAGTTGAAAATCAGTGGTTTGACTGCCATAATGAAATAGGGTCACTAATCAACGTGTTTTCTCAAAAGGCCTTCACTCAATTTCCTTGATACTTAAAATGCATACAGTGGATTATAATAATGAAAAAGGATAATTTGAAATCTTGGTTTCAACTCTAAAGGAACTCTTTAAAAAAAAGATTTTAAGTTTTGGAAACCCCAATGAAAAAGTAGCAACTGCACGGTTTCTACTGTCAGATTGGCTCTAAGTGCCAAAAAGTGCTGGAAACGGGGAGATAAGCCTATTTTTGCAACAATGGTTAAAATCTTCAATTTTTCATCACAGATGTGCCCAAGATGCGCAAAAGCGCTGGAAACGGTGAGATAAGCCTATTTTTGCAACTTTGGTTAAAATCTTCAATTTTTCATCACAGATGTGCCCAAGATGCCCAAAAGCTCTGGAAACGGTGAGATAAGCCTATTTTTGCAACTTTGGTTAAAATCTTAAATTTTTCATCACAGATGTGCCCAAGATGCACAAAAGCGCTGGAAACGGTGAGATAAGCCTATTTTTGCAACTTTGGTTAAAATCTTCATTTTTTCATCACAGATATGCCCAAGATGCACAAAAGCGCTGGAAACGGTGAGATAAGCCTATTTTTGCAACTTTGGTTAAAATCTTCAATTTTTCATCACAGATGTGCCCAAGATGCGCAAAAGCGCTGGAAACGGTGAGATAAGCCTATTTTTGCAACTTTGGTTAAAATCTTCAATTTTTCATCACAGATGTGCCCAAGATGCCCAAAAGCTCTGGAAACGGTGAGATAAGCCTATTTTTGCAACTTTGGTTAAAATCTTAAATTTTTCATCACAGATGTGCCCAAGATGCACAAAAGCGCTGGAAACGGTGAGATAAGCCTATTTTTGCAACTTTGGTTAAAATCTTCATTTTTTCATCACAGATATGCCCAAGGTGCACAAAAGTGCTGGAAACGGTGAGATAAGCCTAATTTTGCAACAATGTTTAAGGTTTGGAGGTTTCATAGACTAAAGTTGAAAATCAGTGGTTTGACTGCCATAATGAAATAGGGTCACTAATCAACGTGTTTTCTCAAAAGGCCTTCACTCAATTTCCTTGATACTTAAAATGCATACAGTGGATTATAATAATGAAAAAGGATAATTTGAAATCTTGGTTTCAACTCTAAAGGAACTCTTTAAAAAAAAGATTTTAAGTTTTGGAAACCCCAATGAAAAAGTAGCAACTGCACGGTTTCTACTGTCAGATTGGCTCTAAGTGCCAAAAAGTGCTGGAAACGGGGAGATAAGCCTTTTTTTGCAACAATGGTTAAAATCTTCAATTTTTCATCACAGATGTGCCCAAGATGCACAAAAGCGCTGGAAACGGTGAGATAAGCCTATTTTTGCAACTTTGGTTAAAATCTTCAATTTTTCATCACAGATGTGCCCAAGATGCCCAAAAGCGCTGGAAACGGTGAGATAAGCCTATTTTTGCAACTTTGGTTAAAATCTTCAATTTTTCATCACAGATGTGCCCAAGATGCCCAAAAGCTCTGGAAACGGTGAGATAAGCCTATTTTTGCAACTTTGGTTAAAATCTTAAATTTTTCATCACAGATGTGCCCAAGATGCACAAAAGCGCTGGAAACGGTGAGATAAGCCTATTTTTGCAACTTTGGTTAAAATCTTCATTTTTTCATCACAGATATGCCCAAGGTGCACAAAAGTGCTGGAAACGGTGAGATAAGCCTAATTTTGCAACAATGTTTAAGGTTTGGAGGCTTCATAGACTAAAGTTGAAAATCAGTGGTTTGACTGCCATAATGAAATAGGGTCACTAATCAACGTGTTTTCTCAAAAGGCCTTCACTCAATTTCCTTGATACTTAAAATGCATACAGTGGATTATAATAATGAAAAAGGATAATTTGAAATCTTGGTTTCAACTCTAAAGGAACTCTTTAAAAAAAAGATTTTAAGTTTTGGAAACCCCAATGAAAAAGTAGCAACTGCACGGTTTCTACTGTCAGATTGGCTCTAAGTGCCAAAAAGTGCTGGAAACGGGGAGATAAGCCTTTTTTTGCAACAATGGTTAAAATCTTCAATTTTTCATCACAGATGTGCCCAAGATGCACAAAAGCGCTGGAAACGGTGAGATAAGCCTATTTTTGCAACTTTGGTTAAAATCTTCATTTTTTCATCACAGATATGCCCAAGGTGCACAAAAGTGCTGGAAACGGTGAGATAAGCCTAATTTTGCAACAATGTTTAAGGTTTGGAGGTTTCATAGACTAAAGTTGAAAATCAGTGGTTTGACTGCCATAATGAAATAGGGTCACTAATCAACGTGTTTTCTCAAAAGGCCTTCAGTCAAATTCCTTGATACTTAAAATGCATACAGTGGATTATAATAATGAAAAAAGGATAATTTGAAATCTTGGTTTCAACTCTAAAGGAACTCTTTAAAAAAAAGATTTTAAGTTTTGGAAACCCCAATGAAAAAGTAGCAACTGCACGGTTTCTACTGTCAGATTCGCTCTAAGTGCCAAAAAGTGCTGGAAACGGGGAGATAAGCCTATTTTTGCAACAATGGTTAAAATCTTCAATTTTTCATCACAGATGTGTCCAAGATGAACAAAAGCGCTGGAAACGGTGAGATAAGCCTATTTTTGCAACTTTGGTTAAAATCTTAAATTTTTCATCACAGATGTGCCCAAGATGCCCAAAAGCGCTGGAAACGGTGAGATAAGCCTATTTTTGCAACTTTGGTTAAAATCTTCAATTTTTCATCACAGATGTGCCCAAGATGCGCAAAAGCGCTGGAAACGGTGAGATAAGCCTATTTTTGCAACTTTGGTTAAAATCTTCAATTTTTCATCACAGATGTGCCCAAGATGCCCAAAAGCTCTGGAAACGGTGAGATAAGCCTATTTTTGCAACTTTGGTTAAAATCTTAAATTTTTCATCACAGATGTGCCCAAGATGCACAAAAGCGCTGGAAACGGTGAGATAAGCCTATTTTATCAACTTTGGTAAAAATCTTCAATTTTTCATCACAGATGTGCCCAAGATGCGCAAAAGCGCTGGAAACGGTGAGATAAGCCTATTTTTGCAACTTTGGTTAAAATCTTCAATTTTTCATCACAGATGTGCCCAAGATGCCCAAAAGCTCTGGAAACGGTGAGATAAGCCTATTTTTGCAACTTTGGTTAAAATCTTAAATTTTTCATCACAGATGTGCCCAACATCTACGTACATTCACTAACTTCATGTTAGTGAATGTACGTATTTGTACTTTGGCATCTTGTGCCACCTACTGGCGAGTAGAGGCAACTGCATCTCTTGTGTAACTTCATATGGGAGATGAAATGGATTTTTTTTTTTTGGAAACGGTGAGATAAGCCTAATTTTGCAACAATGTTTAAGGTTTGGAGGTTTCATAGACTAAAGTTGAAAATCAGTGGTTTGACTGCCATAATGAAATAGGGTCACTAATCAACGTGTTTTCTCAAAAGGCCTTCACTCAATTTCCTTGATACTTAAAATGCATACAGTGGATTATAATAATGAAAAAGGATAATTTGAAATCTTGGTTTCAACTCTAAAGGAACTCTTTAAAAAAAAGATTTTAAGTTTTGGAAACCCCAATGAAAAAGTAGCAACTGCACGGTTTCTACTGTCAGATTGGCTCTAAGTGCCAAAAAGTGCTGGAAACGGGGAGATAAGCCTTTTTTTGCAACAATGGTTAAAATCTTCAATTTTTCATCACAGATGTGTCCAAGATGCACAAAAGCGCTGGAAACGGTGAGATAAGCCTATTTTTGCAACTTTGGTTAAAATCTTCAATTTTTCATCACAGATGTGCCCAAGATGCACAAAAGCGCTGGAAACGGTGAGATAAGCCTATTTTTGCAACTTTGGTTAAAATCTTCAATTTTTCATCACAGATGTGCCCAAGATGCGCAAAAGCTCTGGAAACGGTGAGATAAGCCTATTTTTGCAACTTTGGTTAAAATCTTCAATTTTTCATCACAGATGTGCCCAAGATGCGCAAAAGCGCTGGAAACGGTGAGATAAGCCTATTTTTGCAACTTTGGTTAAAATCTTCATTTTTTCATCACAGATATGCCCAAGGTGCACAAAAGTGCTGGAAACGGTGAGATAAGCCTAATTTTGCAACAATGTTTACGGTTTGGAGGTTTCATAGACTAAAGTTGAAAATCAGTGGTTTGACTGCCATAATGAAATAGGGTCACTAATCAACGTGTTTTCTCAAAAGGCCTTCAGTCAAATTCCTTGATACTTAAAATGCATACAGTGGATAATAATAATGAAAAAGGATAATTTGAAATCTTGGTTTCAACTCTAAAGGAACTCTTTAAAAAAAAGATTTTAAGTTTTGGAAACCCCAATGAAAAAGTAGCAACTGCACGGTTTCTACTGTCAGATTGGCTCTAAGTGCCAAAAAGTGCTGGAAACGGGGAGATAAGCCTATTTTTGCAACAATGGTTAAAATCTTCAATTTTTCATCACAGATGTGTCCAAGATGCACAAAAGCGCTGGAAACGGTGAGATAAGCCTATTTTTGCAACTTTGGTTAAAATCTTCAATTTTTCATCACAGATGTGCCCAAGATGCACAAAAGCGCTGGAAACGGTGAGATAAGCCTATTTTTGCAACTTTGGTTAAAATCTTCAATTTTTCATCACAGATGTGCCCAAGATGCGCAAAAGCTCTGGAAACGGTGAGATAAGCCTATTTTTGCAACTTTGGTTAAAATCTTCAATTTTTCAAAACAGATGTGCCCAAGATGAGCAAAAGCGCTGGAAACGGTGAGATAAGCCTATTTTTGCAACTTTGGTTAAAATCTTCATTTTTTCATCACAGATATGCCCAAGGTGCGCAAAAGTGCTGGAAACGGTGAGATAAGCCTAATTTTGCAACAATGTTTAAGGTTTGGAGGTTTCATAGACTAAAGTTGAAAATCAGTGGTTTGACTGCCATAATGAAATAGGGTCACTAATCAACGTGTTTTCTCAAAAGGCCTTCACTCAATTTCCTTGATACTTAAAATGCATACAGTGGATTATAATAATGAAAAAGGATAATTTGAAATCTTGGTTTCAACTCTAAAGGAACTCTTTAAAAAAAAGATTTTAAGTTTTGGAAACCCCAATGAAAAAGTAGCAACTGCACGGTTTCTACTGTCAGATTCGCTCTAAGTGCCAAAAAGTGCTGGAAACGGGGAGATAAGCCTATTTTTGCAACAATGGTTAAAATCTTCAATTTTTCATCACATATGTGTCCAAGATGCACAAAAGCGCTGGAAACGGTGAGATAAGCCTATTTTTGCAACTTTGGTTAAAATCTTCAATTTTTCAAAACAGATGTGCCCAAGATGAGCAAAAGCGCTGGAAACGGTGAGATAAGCCTATTTTTGCAACTTTGGTTAAAATCTTCATTTTTTCATCACAGATATGCCCAAGGTGCGCAAAAGTGCTGGAAACGGTGAGATAAGCCTAATTTTGCAACAATGTTTAAGGTTTGGAGGTTTCATAGACTAAAGTTGAAAATCAGTGGTTTGACTGCCATAATGAAATAGGGTCACTAATCAACGTGTTTTCTCAAAAGGCCTTCACTCAATTTCCTTGATACTTAAAATGCATACAGTGGATTATAATAATGAAAAAGGATAATTTGAAATCTTGGTTTCAACTCTAAAGGAACTCTTTAAAAAAAAGATTTTAAGTTTTGGAAACCCCAATGAAAAAGTAGCAACTGCACGGTTTCTACTGTCAGATTCGCTCTAAGTGCCAAAAAGTGCTGGAAACGGGGAGATAAGCCTATTTTTGCAACAATGGTTAAAATCTTCAATTTTTCATCACATATGTGTCCAAGATGCACAAAAGCGCTGGAAACGGTGAGATAAACCTATTTTTGCAACTTTGGTTAAAATCTTAAATTTTTCATCACAGATGTGCCCAAGATGCCCAAAAGCGCTGGAAACGGTGAGATAAGCCTATTTTTGCAACTTTGGTTAAAATCTTCATTTTTTCATCACAGATATGCCCAAGGTGCACAAAAGTGCTGGAAACGGTGAGATAAGCCTAATTTTGCAACAATGTTTAAGGTTTGGAGGTTTCATAGACTAAAGTTGAAAATCAGTGGTTTGACTGCCATAATGAAATAGGGTCACTAATCAACGTGTTTTCTCAAAAGGCCTTCAGTCAAATTCCTTGATACTTAAAATGCATACAGTGGATTATAATAATGAAAAAGGATAATTTGAAATCTTGGTTTCAACTCTAAAGGAACTCTTTAAAAAAAAGATTTTAAGTTTTGGAAACCCCAATGAAAAAGTAGCAACTGCACGGTTTCTACTGTCAGATTGGCTCTAAGTGCCAAAAAGTGCTGGAAACGGGGAGATAAGCCTATTTTTGCAACTTTGGTTAAAATCTTCAATTTTTCATCACAGATGTGCCCAAGATGCCCAAAAGCGCTGGAAACGGTGAGATAAGCCTATTTTTGCAACTTTGGTTAAAATCTTCAATTTTTCATCACAGATGTGCCCAAGATGCGCAAAAGCGCTGGAAACGGTGAGATAAGCCTATTTTTGAAACTTTGGTTAAAATCTTCAATTTTTCATCACAGATGTGCCCAAGATGCGCAAAAGCGCTGGAAACGGTGAGATAAGCCTATTTTTGCAACTTTGGTTAAAATCTTCATTTTTTCATCACAGATATGCCCAAGGTGCGCAAAAGTGCTGGAAACGTTGAGATAAGCCTAATTTTGCAACAATGTTTAAGGTTTGGAGGTTTCATAGACTAAAGTTGAAAAAAACTGGTTTGACTGCCATAATGAAATAGGGTCACTAATCAACGTGTTTTCTCAAAAGGCCTTCAGTCAAATTCCTTGATACTTAAAATGCATACAGTGGATTATAATAATGAAAAAGGATAATTTGAAATCTTGGTTTCAACTCTAAAGGAACTCTTTAAAAAAAAGATTTTAAGTTTTGGAAACCCCAATGAAAAAGTAGCAACTGCACGGTTTCTACTGTCAGATTGGCTCTAAGTGCCAAAAAGTGCTGGAAACGGGGAGATAAGCCTATTTTTGCAACAATGGTTAAAATCTTCAATTTTTCATCACAGATGTGCCCAAGATGCGCAAAAGCGCTGGAAACGGTGAGATAAGCCTATTTTTGCAACTTTGGTTAAAATCTTCAATTTTTCATCACAGATGTGCCCAAGATGCCCAAAAGCTCTGGAAACGGTGAGATAAGCCTATTTTTGCAACTTTGGTTAAAATCTTAAATTTTTCATCACAGATGTGCCCAAGATGCACAAAAGCGCTGGAAACGGTGAGATAAGCCTATTTTTGCAACTTTGGTTAAAATCTTCATTTTTTCATCACAGATATGCCCAAGGTGCACAAAAGTGCTGGAAACGGTGAGATAAGCCTAATTTTGCAACAATGTTTAAGGTTTGGAGGTTTCATAGACTAAAGTTGAAAATCAGTGGTTTGACTGCCATAATGAAATAGGGTCACTAATCAACGTGTTTTCTCAAAAGGCCTTCAGTCAAATTCCTTGATACTTAAAATGCATACAGTGGATTATAATAATGAAAAAGGATAATTTGAAATCTTGGTTTCAACTCTAAAGGAACTCTTTAAAAAAAAGATTTTAAGTTTTGGAAACCCCAATGAAAAAGTAGCAACTGCACGGTTTCTACTGTCAGATTGGCTCTAAGTGCCAAAAAGTGCTGGAAACGGGGAGATAAGCCTATTTTTGCAACAATGGTTAAAATCTTCAATTTTTCATCACAGATGTTCCCAAGATGCACAAAAGCGCTGGAAACGGTGAGATAAGCCTATTTTTGCAACTTTGGTTAAAATCTTCAATTTTTCATCACAGATGTGCCCAAGATGCCCAAAAGCGCTGGAAACGGTGAGATAAGCCTATTTTTGCAACTTTGGTTAAAATCTTCAATTTTTCATCACAGATGTGCCCAAGATGCGCAAAAGCGCTGGAAACGGTGAGATAAGCCTAATTTTGCAACAATGTTTAAGGTTTGGAGGTTTCATAGACTAAAGTTGAAAATCAGTGGTTTGACTGCCATAATGAAATAGGGTCACTAATCAACGTGTTTTCTCAAAAGGCCTTCAGTCAAATTCCTTGATACTTAAAATGCATACAGTGGATTATAATAATGAAAAAAGGATAATTTGAAATCTTGGTTTCAACTCTAAAGGAACTCTTTAAAAAAAAGATTTTAAGTTTTGGAAACCCCAATGAAAAAGTAGCAACTGCACGGTTTCTACTGTCAGATTCGCTATAAGTGCCAAAAAGTGCTGGAAACGGGGAGATAAGCCTATTTTTGCAACAATGGTTAAAATCTTCAATTTTTCATCACAGATGTGTCCAAGATGAACAAAAGCGCTGGAAACGGTGAGATAAGCCTATTTTTGCAACTTTGGTTAAAATCTTAAATTTTTCATCACAGATGTGCCCAAGATGCCCAAAAGCGCTGGAAACGGTGAGATAAGCCTATTTTTGCAACTTTGGTTAAAATCTTCAATTTTTCATCACAGATGTGCCCAAGATGCGCAAAAGCGCTGGAAACGGTGAGATAAGCCTATTTTTGCAACTTTGGTTAAAATCTTCAATTTTTCATCACAGATGTGCCCAAGATGCCCAAAAGCTCTGGAAACGGTGAGATAAGCCTATTTTTGCAACTTTGGTTAAAATCTTAAATTTTTCATCACAGATGTGCCCAAGATGCACAAAAGCGCTGGAAACGGTGAGATAAGCCTATTTTATCAACTTTGGTAAAAATCTTCAATTTTTCATCACAGATGTGCCCAAGATGCGCAAAAGCGCTGGAAACGGTGAGATAAGCCTATTTTTGCAACTTTGGTTAAAATCTTCAATTTTTCATCACAGATGTGCCCAAGATGCCCAAAAGCTCTGGAAACGGTGAGATAAGCCTATTTTTGCAACTTTGGTTAAAATCTTAAATTTTTCATCACAGATGTGCCCAACATCTACGTACATTCACTAACTTCATGTTAGTGAATGTACGTATTTGTACTTTGGCATCTTGTGCCACCTACTGGCGAGTAGAGGCAACTGCATCTCTTGTGTAACTTCATATGGGAGATGAAATGGATTTTTTTTTTTTGGAAACGGTGAGATAAGCCTAATTTTGCAACAATGTTTAAGGTTTGGAGGTTTCATAGACTAAAGTTGAAAATCAGTGGTTTGACTGCCATAATGAAATAGGGTCACTAATCAACGTGTTTTCTCAAAAGGCCTTCACTCAATTTCCTTGATACTTAAAATGCATACAGTGGATTATAATAATGAAAAAGGATAATTTGAAATCTTGGTTTCAACTCTAAAGGAACTCTTTAAAAAAAAGATTTTAAGTTTTGGAAACCCCAATGAAAAAGTAGCAACTGCACGGTTTCTACTGTCAGATTCGCTCTAAGTGCCAAAAAGTGCTGGAAACGGGGAGATAAGCCTATTTTTGCAACAATGGTTAAAATCTTCAATTTTTCATCACATATGTGTCCAAGATGCACAAAAGCGCTGGAAACGGTGAGATAAGCCTATTTTTGCAACTTTGGTTAAAATCTTAAATTTTTCATCACAGATGTGCCCAAGATGCCCAAAAGCGCTGGAAACGGTGAGATAAGCCTATTTTTGCAACTTTGGTTAAAATCTTCATTTTTTCATCACAGATATGCCCAAGGTGCACAAAAGTGCTGGAAACGGTGAGATAAGCCTAATTTTGCAACAATGTTTAAGGTTTGGAGGTTTCATAGACTAAAGTTGAAAATCAGTGGTTTGACTGCCATAATGAAATAGGGTCACTAATCAACGTGTTTTCTCAAAAGGCCTTCAGTCAAATTCCTTGATACTTAAAATGCATACAGTGGATTATAATAATGAAAAAGGATAATTTGAAATCTTGGTTTCAACTCTAAAGGAACTCTTTAAAAAAAAGATTTTAAGTTTTGGAAACCCCAATGAAAAAGTAGCAACTGCACGGTTTCTACTGTCAGATTGGCTCTAAGTGCCAAAAAGTGCTGGAAACGGGGAGATAAGCCTATTTTTGCAACTTTGGTTAAAATCTTCAATTTTTCATCACAGATGTGCCCAAGATGCCCAAAAGCGCTGGAAACGGTGAGATAAGCCTATTTTTGCAACTTTGGTTAAAATCTTCAATTTTTCATCACAGATGTGCCCAAGATGCGCAAAAGCGCTGGAAACGGTGAGATAAGCCTATTTTTGAAACTTTGGTTAAAATCTTCAATTTTTCATCACAGATGTGCCCAAGATGCGCAAAAGCGCTGGAAACGGTGAGATAAGCCTATTTTTGCAACTTTGGTTAAAATCTTCATTTTTTCATCACAGATATGCCCAAGGTGCGCAAAAGTGCTGGAAACGTTGAGATAAGCCTAATTTTGCAACAATGTTTAAGGTTTGGAGGTTTCATAGACTAAAGTTGAAAAAAACTGGTTTGACTGCCATAATGAAATAGGGTCACTAATCAACGTGTTTTCTCAAAAGGCCTTCAGTCAAATTCCTTGATACTTAAAATGCATACAGTGGATTATAATAATGAAAAAGGATAATTTGAAATCTTGGTTTCAACTCTAAAGGAACTCTTTAAAAAAAAGATTTTAAGTTTTGGAAACCCCAATGAAAAAGTAGCAACTGCACGGTTTCTACTGTCAGATTGGCTCTAAGTGCCAAAAAGTGCTGGAAACGGGGAGATAAGCCTATTTTTGCAACAATGGTTAAAATCTTCAATTTTTCATCACAGATGTGCCCAAGATGCGCAAAAGCGCTGGAAACGGTGAGATAAGCCTATTTTTGCAACTTTGGTTAAAATCTTCAATTTTTCATCACAAATGTGCCCAAGATGCCCAAAAGCTCTGGAAACGGTGAGATAAGCCTATTTTTGCAACTTTGGTTAAAATCTTAAATTTTTCATCACAGATGTGCCCAAGATGCACAAAAGCGCTGGAAACGGTGAGATAAGCCTATTTTTGCAACTTTGGTTAAAATCTTCATTTTTTCATCACAGATATGCCCAAGGTGCACAAAAGTGCTGGAAACGGTGAGATAAGCCTAATTTTGCAACAATGTTTAAGGTTTGGAGGTTTCATAGACTAAAGTTGAAAATCAGTGGTTTGACTGCCATAATGAAATAGGGTCACTAATCAACGTGTTTTCTCAAAAGGCCTTCAGTCAAATTCCTTGATACTTAAAATGCATACAGTGGATTATAATAATGAAAAAGGATAATTTGAAATCTTGGTTTCAACTCTAAAGGAACTCTTTAAAAAAAAGATTTTAAGTTTTGGAAACCCCAATGAAAAAGTAGCAACTGCACGGTTTCTACTGTCAGATTGGCTCTAAGTGCCAAAAAGTGCTGGAAACGGGGAGATAAGCCTATTTTTGCAACAATGGTTAAAATCTTCAATTTTTCATCACAGATGTGCCCAAGATGCACAAAAGCGCTGGAAACGGTGAGATAAGCCTATTTTTGCAACTTTGGTTAAAATCTTCAATTTTTCATCACAGATGTGCCCAAGATGCCCAAAAGCGCTGGAAACGGTGAGATAAGCCTATTTTTGCAACTTTGGTTAAAATCTTCAATTTTTCATCACAGATGTGCCCAAGATGCGCAAAAGCGCTGGAAACGGTGAGATAAGCCTAATTTTGCAACAATGTTTAAGGTTTGGAGGTTTCATAGACTAAAGTTGAAAATCAGTGGTTTGACTGCCATAATGAAATAGGGTCACTAATCAACGTGTTTTCTCAAAAGGCCTTCAGTCAAATTCCTTGATACTTAAAATGCATACAGTGGATTATAATAATGAAAAAAGGATAATTTGAAATCTTGGTTTCAACTCTAAAGGAACTCTTTAAAAAAAAGATTTTAAGTTTTGGAAACCCCAATGAAAAAGTAGCAACTGCACGGTTTCTACTGTCAGATTCGCTCTAAGTGCCAAAAAGTGCTGGAAACGGGGAGATAAGCCTATTTTTGCAACAATGGTTAAAATCTTCAATTTTTCATCACAGATGTGTCCAAGATGAACAAAAGCGCTGGAAACGGTGAGATAAGCCTATTTTTGCAACTTTGGTTAAAATCTTAAATTTTTCATCACAGATGTGCCCAAGATGCCCAAAAGCGCTGGAAACGGTGAGATAAGCCTATTTTTGCAACTTTGGTTAAAATCTTCAATTTTTCATCACAGATGTGCCCAAGATGCGCAAAAGCGCTGGAAACGGTGAGATAAGCCTATTTTTGCAACTTTGGTTAAAATCTTCAATTTTTCATCACAGATGTGCCCAAGATGCCCAAAAGCTCTGGAAACGGTGAGATAAGCCTATTTTTGCAACTTTGGTTAAAATCTTAAATTTTTCATCACAGATGTGCCCAAGATGCACAAAAGCGCTGGAAACGGTGAGATAAGCCTATTTTATCAACTTTGGTAAAAATCTTCAATTTTTCATCACAGATGTGCCCAAGATGCGCAAAAGCGCTGGAAACGGTGAGATAAGCCTATTTTTGCAACTTTGGTTAAAATCTTCAATTTTTCATCACAGATGTGCCCAAGATGCCCAAAAGCTTTGGAAACGGTGAGATAAGCCTATTTTTGTAACTTTGGTTAAAATCTTAAATTTTTCATCACAGATGTGCCCAACATCTACGTACATTCACTAACTTCATGTTAGTGAATGTACGTATTTGTACTTTGGCATCTTGTGCCACCTACTGGCGAGTAGAGGCAACTGCATCTCTTGTGTAACTTCATATGGGAGATGAAATGGATTTTTTTTTTTTGGAAACGGTGAGATAAGCCTAATTTTGCAACAATGTTTAAGGTTTGGAGGTTTCATAGACTAAAGTTGAAAATCAGTGGTTTGACTGCCATAATGAAATAGGGTCACTAATCAACGTGTTTTCTCAAAAGGCCTTCACTCAATTTCCTTGATACTTAAAATGCATACAGTGGATTATAATAATGAAAAAGGATGATTTGAAATCTTGGTTTCAACTCTAAAGGAACTCTTTAAAAAAAAGATTTTAAGTTTTGGAAACCCCAATGAAAAAGTAGCAACTGCACGGTTTCTACTGTCAGATTGGCTCTAAGTGCCAAAAAGTGCTGGAAACGGGGAGATAAGCCTATTTTTGCAACTTTGGTTAAAATCTTCAATTTTTCATCACAGATGTGCCCAAGATGCGCAAAAGCGCTGGAAACGGTGAGATAAGCCTATTTTTGCAACTTTGGTTAAAATCTTAAATTTTTCATCACAGATGTGCCCAAGATGCCCAAAAGCGCTGGAAACGGTGAGATAAGCCTATTTTTGCAACTTTGGTTAAAATCTTCATTTTTTCATCACAGATATGCCCAAGGTGCACAAAAGTGCTGGAAACGGTGAGATAAGCCTAATTTTGCAACAATGTTTAAGGTTTGGAGGTTTCATAGACTAAAGTCGAAAATCAGTGGTTTGACTGCCATAATGAAATACGGTCACTAATCAACGTGTTTTCTCAAAAGGCCTTCAGTCAAATTCCTTGATACTTAAAATGCATACAGTGGATTATAATAATGAAAAAGGATAATTTGAAATCTTGGTTTCAACTCTAAAGGAACTCTTTAAAAAAAAGATTTTAAGTTTTGGAAACCCCAATGAAAAAGTAGCAACTGCACGGTTTCTACTGTCAGATTCGCTCTAAGTGCCAAAAAGTGCTGGAAACGGGGAGATAAGCCTATTTTTGCAACAATGGTTAAAATCTTCAATTTTTCATCACAGATGTGTCCAAGATGCACAAAAGCGCTGGAAACGGTGAGATAAGCCTATTTTTGCAACTTTGGTTAAAATCTTCAATTTTTCATCACAGATGTGCCCAAGATGCACAAAAGCGCTGGAAACGGTGAGATAAGCCTATTTTTGCAACTTTGGTTAAAATCTTCAATTTTTCATCACAGATGTGCCCAAGATGCGCAAAAGCGCTGGAAACGGTGAGATAAGCCTATTTTTGCAACTTTGGTTAAAATCTTCATTTTTTCATCACAGATATGCCCAAGGTGCACAAAAGTGCTGGAAACGGTGAGATAAGCCTAATTTTGCAACAATGTTTACGGTTTGGAGGTTTCATAGACTAAAGTTGAAAATCAGTGGTTTGACTGCCATAATGAAATAGGGTCACTAATCAACGTGTTTTCTCAAAAGGCCTTCAGTCAAATTCCTTGATACTTAAAATGCATACAGTGGATAATAATAATGAAAAAGGATAATTTGAAATCTTGGTTTCAACTCTAAAGGAACTCTTTAAAAAAAAGATTTTAAGTTTTGGAAACCCCAATGAAAAAGTAGCAACTGCACGGTTTCTACTGTCAGGTTGGCTCTAAGTGCCAAAAAGTGCTGGAAACGGGGAGATAAGCCTATTTTTGCAACAATGGTTAAAATCTTCAATTTTTCATCACAGATGTGTCCAAGATGCACAAAAGCGCTGGAAACGGTGAGATAAGCCTATTTTTGCAACTTTGGTTAAAATCTTCAATTTTTCATCACAGATGTGCCCAAGATGCACAAAAGCGCTGGAAACGGTGAGATAAGCCTATTTTTGCAACTTTGGTTAAAATCTTCAATTTTTCATCACAGATGTGCCCAAGATGCGCAAAAGCTCTGGAAACGGTGAGATAAGCCTATTTTTGCAACTTTGGTTAAAATCTTCAATTTTTCAAAACAGATGTGCCCAAGATGAGCAAAAGCGCTGGAAACGGTGAGATAAGCCTATTTTTGCAACTTTGGTTAAAATCTTCATTTTTTCATCACAGATATGCCCAAGGTGCGCAAAAGTGCTGGAAACGGTGAGATAAGCCTAATTTTGCAACAATGTTTAAGGTTTGGAGGTTTCATAGACTAAAGTTGAAAATCAGTGGTTTGACTGCCATAATGAAATAGGGTCACTAATCAACGTGTTTTCTCAAAAGGCCTTCACTCAATTTCCTTGATACTTAAAATGCATACAGTGGATTATAATAATGAAAAAGGATAATTTGAAATCTTGGTTTCAACTCTAAAGGAACTCTTTAAAAAAAAGATTTTAAGTTTTGGAAACCCCAATGAAAAAGTAGCAACTGCACGGTTTCTACTGTCAGATTCGCTCTAAGTGCCAAAAAGTGCTGGAAACGGGGAGATAAGCCTATTTTTGCAACAATGGTTAAAATCTTCAATTTTTCATCACATATGTGTCCAAGATGCACAAAAGCGCTGGAAACGGTGAGATAAGCCTATTTTTGCAACTTTGGTTAAAATCTTAAATTTTTCATCACAGATGTGCCCAAGATGCCCAAAAGCGCTGGAAACGGTGAGATAAGCCTATTTTTGCAACTTTGGTTAAAATCTTCATTTTTTCATCACAGATATGCCCAAGGTGCACAAAAGTGCTGGAAACGGTGAGATAAGCCTAATTTTGCAACAATGTTTAAGGTTTGGAGGTTTCATAGACTAAAGTTGAAAATCAGTGGTTTGACTGCCATAATGAAATAGGGTCACTAATCAACGTGTTTTCTCAAAAGGCCTTCAGTCAAATTCCTTGATACTTAAAATGCATACAGTGGATTATAATAATGAAAAAGGATAATTTGAAATCTTGGTTTCAACTCTAAAGGAACTCTTTAAAAAAAAGATTTTAAGTTTTGGAAACCCCAATGAAAAAGTAGCAACTGCACGGTTTCTACTGTCAGATTGGCTCTAAGTGCCAAAAAGTGCTGGAAACGGGGAGATAAGCCTATTTTTGCAACTTTGGTTAAAATCTTCAATTTTTCATCACAGATGTGCCCAAGATGCCCAAAAGCGCTGGAAACGGTGAGATAAGCCTATTTTTGCAACTTTGGTTAAAATCTTCAATTTTTCATCACAGATGTGCCCAAGATGCGCAAAAGCGCTGGAAACGGTGAGATAAGCCTATTTTTGAAACTTTGGTTAAAATCTTCAATTTTTCATCACAGATGTGCCCAAGATGCGCAAAAGCGCTGGAAACGGTGAGATAAGCCTATTTTTGCAACTTTGGTTAAAATCTTCATTTTTTCATCACAGATATGCCCAAGGTGCGCAAAAGTGCTGGAAACGTTGAGATAAGCCTAATTTTGCAACAATGTTTAAGGTTTGGAGGTTTCATAGACTAAAGTTGAAAATAACTGGTTTGACTGCCATAATGAAATAGGGTCACTAATCAACGTGTTTTCTCAAAAGGCCTTCAGTCAAATTCCTTGATACTTAAAATGCATACAGTGGATTATAATAATGAAAAAGGATAATTTGAAATCTTGGTTTCAACTCTAAAGGAACTCTTTAAAAAAAAGATTTTAAGTTTTGGAAACCCCAATGAAAAAGTAGCAACTGCACGGTTTCTACTGTCAGATTGGCTCTAAGTGCCAAAAAGTGCTGGAAACGGGGAGATAAGCCTATTTTTGCAACAATGGTTAAAATCTTCAATTTTTCATCACAGATGTGCCCAAGATGCGCAAAAGCGCTGGAAACGGTGAGATAAGCCTATTTTTGCAACTTTGGTTAAAATCTTCAATTTTTCATCACAGATGTGCCCAAGATGCCCAAAAGCTCTGGAAACGGTGAGATAAGCCTATTTTTGCAACTTTGGTTAAAATCTTAAATTTTTCATCACAGATGTGCCCAAGATGCACAAAAGCGCTGGAAACGGTGAGATAAGCCTATTTTTGCAACTTTGGTTAAAATCTTCATTTTTTCATCACAGATATGCCCAAGGTGCACAAAAGTGCTGGAAACGGTGAGATAAGCCTAATTTTGCAACAATGTTTAAGGTTTGGAGGTTTCATAGACTAAAGTTGAAAATCAGTGGTTTGACTGCCATAATGAAATAGGGTCACTAATCAACGTGTTTTCTCAAAAGGCCTTCAGTCAAATTCCTTGATACTTAAAATGCATACAGTGGATTATAATAATGAAAAAGGATAATTTGAAATCTTGGTTTCAACTCTAAAGGAACTCTTTAAAAAAAAGATTTTAAGTTTTGGAAACCCCAATGAAAAAGTAGCAACTGCACGGTTTCTACTGTCAGATTGGCTCTAAGTGCCAAAAAGTGCTGGAAACGGGGAGATAAGCCTATTTTTGCAACAATGGTTAAAATCTTCAATTTTTCATCACAGATGTGCCCAAGATGCACAAAAGCGCTGGAAACGGTGAGATAAGCCTATTTTTGCAACTTTGGTTAAAATCTTCAATTTTTCATCACAGATGTGCCCAAGATGCCCAAAAGCGCTGGAAACGGTGAGATAAGCCTATTTTTGCAACTTTGGTTAAAATCTTCAATTTTTCATCACAGATGTGCCCAAGATGCGCAAAAGCGCTGGAAACGGTGAGATAAGCCTAATTTTGCAACAATGTTTAAGGTTTGGAGGTTTCATAGACTAAAGTTGAAAATCAGTGGTTTGACTGCCATAATGAAATAGGGTCACTAATCAACGTGTTTTCTCAAAAGGCCTTCAGTCAAATTCCTTGATACTTAAAATGCATACAGTGGATTATAATAATGAAAAAGGATAATTTGAAATCTTGGTTTCAACTCTAAAGGAACTCTTTAAAAAAAAGATTTTAAGTTTTGGAAACCCCAATGAAAAAGTAGCAACTGCACGGTTTCTACTGTCAGATTCGCTCTAAGTGCCAAAAAGTGCTGGAAACGGGGAGATAAGCCTATTTTTGCAACAATGGTTAAAATCTTCAATTTTTCATCACAGATGTGTCCAAGATGCACAAAAGCGCTGGAAACGGTGAGATAAGCCTATTTTTGCAACTTTGGTTAAAATCTTAAATTTTTCATCATAGATGTGCCCAAGATGCACAAAAGCGCTGGAAACGGTGAGATAAGCCTATTTTTGCAACTTTGGTTAAAATCTTCAATTTTTCATCACAGATTTGCCCAAGATGCGCAAAAGCTCTGGAAACGGTGAGATAAGCCTATTTTTGCAACTTTGGTTAAAATCTTCAATTTTTCAAAACAGATGTGCCCAAGATGCGCAAAAGCGCTGGAAACGGTGAGATAAGCCTATTTTTGCAACTTTGGTTAAAATCTTCATTTTTTCATCACAGATATGCCCAAGGTGCACAAAAGTGCTGGAAACGGTGAGATAAGCCTAATTTTGCAACAATGTTTAAGGTTTGGAGGTTTCATAGACTAAAGTTGAAAATCAGTGGTTTGACTGCCATAATGAAATAGGGTCACTAATCAACGTGTTTTCTCAAAAGGCCTTCACTCAATTTCCTTGATACTTAAAATGCATACAGTGGATTATAATAATGAAAAAGGATAATTTGAAATCTTGGTTTCAACTCTAAAGGAACTCTTTAAAAAAAAGATTTTAAGTTTTGGAAACCCCAATGAAAAAGTAGCAACTGCACGGTTTCTACTGTCAGATTCGCTCTAAGTGCCAAAAAGTGCTGGAAACGGGGAGATAAGCCTATTTTTGCAACAATGGTTAAAATCTTCAATTTTTCATCACATATGTGTCCAAGATGCACAAAAGCGCTGGAAACGGTGAGATAAGCCTATTTTTGCAACTTTGGTTAAAATCTTAAATTTTTCATCACAGATGTGCCCAAGATGCCCAAAAGCGCTGGAAACGGTGAGATAAGCCTATTTTTGCAACTTTGGTTAAAATCTTCATTTTTTCATCACAGATATGCCCAAGGTGCACAAAAGTGCTGGAAACGGTGAGATAAGCCTAATTTTGCAACAATGTTTAAGGTTTGGAGGTTTCATAGACTAAAGTTGAAAATCAGTGGTTTGACTGCCATAATGAAATAGGGTCACTAATCAACGTGTTTTCTCAAAAGGCCTTCAGTCAAATTCCTTGATACTTAAAATGCATACAGTGGATTATAATAATGAAAAAGGATAATTTGAAATCTTGGTTTCAACTCTAAAGGAACTCTTTAAAAAAAAGATTTTAAGTTTTGGAAACCCCAATGAAAAAGTAGCAACTGCACGGTTTCTACTGTCAGATTGGCTCTAAGTGCCAAAAAGTGCTGGAAACGGGGAGATAAGCCTATTTTTGCAACAATGGTTAAAATCTTCAATTTTTCATCACAGATGTGTCCAAGATGCACAAAAGCGCTGGAAACGGTGAGATAAGCCTATTTTTGCAACTTTGGTTAAAATCTTCAATTTTTCATCACAGATGTGCCCAAGATGCACAAAAGCGCTGGAAACGGTGAGATAAGCCTATTTTTGCAACTTTGGTTAAAATCTTCAATTTTTCATCACAGATGTGCCCAAGATGCGCAAAAGCTCTGGAAACGGTGAGATAAGCCTATTTTTGCAACTTTGGTTAAAATCTTCAATTTTTCATCACAGATATGCCCAAGGTGCACAAAAGTGCTGGAAACGGTGAGATAAGCCTAATTTTGCAACAATGTTTAAGGTTTGGAGGTTTCATAGACTAAAGTTGAAAATCAGTGGTTTGACTGCCATAATGAAATAGGGTCACTAATCAACGTGTTTTCTCAAAAGGCCTTCAGTCAAATTCCTTGATACTTAAAATGCATACAGTGGATTATAATAATGAAAAAGGATAATTTGAAATCTTGGTTTCAACTCTAAAGGAACTCTTTAAAAAAAAAGATTTTAAGTTTTGGAAACCCCAATGAAAAAGTAGCAACTGCACGGTTTCTACTGTCAGATTGGCTCTAAGTGCCAAAAAGTGCTGGAAACGGGGAGATAAGCCTATTTTTGCAACAATGGTTAAAATCTTCAATTTTTCATCACAGATGTGCCCAAGATGCACAAAAGCGCTGGAAACGGTGAGATAAGCCTATTTTTGCAACTTTGGTTAAAATCTTCAATTTTTCATCACAAATGTGCCCAAGATGCCCAAAAGTGCTGGAAACGGTGAGATAAGCCTATTTTTGCAACTTTGGTTAAAATCTTCAATTTTTCATCACAGATGTGCCCAAGATGCGCAAAAGCGCTGGAAACGGTGAGATAAGCCTATTTTTGCAACTTTGGTTAAAATCTTCATTTTTTCATCACAGATATGCCCAAGGTGCGCAAAAGTGCTGGAAACGTTGAGATAAGCCTAATTTTGCAACAATGTTTAAGGTTTGGAGGTTTCATAGACTAAAGTTGAAAATAACTGGTTTGACTGCCATAATGAAATAGGGTCACTAATCAACGTGTTTTCTCAAAAGGCCTTCAGTCAAATTCCTTGATACTTAAAATGCATACAGTGGATTATAATAATGAAAAAGGATAATTTGAAATCTTGGTTTCAACTCTAAAGGAACTCTTTAAAAAAAAGATTTTAAGTTTTGGAAACCCCAATGAAAAAGTAGCAACTGCACGGTTTCTACTGTCAGATTGGCTCTAAGTGCCAAAAAGTGCTGGAAACGGGGAGATAAGCCTATTTTTGCAACAATGGTTAAAATCTTCAATTTTTCATCACAGATGTGCCCAAGATGCACAAAAGCGCTGGAAACGGTGAGATAAGCCTATTTTTGCAACTTTGGTTAAAATCTTCAATTTTTCATCACAGATGTGCCCAAGATGCCCAAAAGCGCTGGAAACGGTGAGATAAGCCTATTTTTGCAACTTTGGTTAAAATCTTCAATTTTTCATCACTGATGTGCCCAAGATGCGCAAAAGCGCTGGAAACGGTGAGATAAGCCTAATTTTGCAACAATGTTTAAGGTTTGGAGGTTTCATAGACTAAAGTTGAAAATCAGTGGTTTGACTGCCATAATGAAATAGGGTCACTAATCAACGTGTTTTCTCAAAAGGCCTTCAGTCAAATTCCTTGATACTTAAAATGCATACAGTGGATTATAATAATGAAAAAGGATAATTTGAAATCTTGGTTTCAACTCTAAAGGAACTCTTTAAAAAAAAGATTTTAAGTTTTGGAAACCCCAATGAAAAAGTAGCAACTGCACGGTTTCTACTGTCAGATTGGCTCTAAGTGCCAAAAAGTGCTGGAAACGGGGAGATAAGCCTATTTTTGCAACAATGGTTAAAATCTTCAATTTTTCATCACAGATGTGCCCAAGATGCACAAAAGCGCTGGAAACGGTGAGATAAGCCTATTTGTGCAACTTTGGTTAAAATCTTCAATTTTTCATCACAGATGTGCCCAAGATGCGCAAAAGCTCTGGAAACGGTGAGATAAGCCTATTTTTGCAACTTTGGTTAAAATCTTCAATTTTTCAAAACAGATGTGCCCAAGATGCGCAAAAGCGCTGGAAACGGTGAGATAAGCCTATTTTTGCAACTTTGGTTAAAATCTTCATTTTTTCATCACAGATATGCCCAAGGTGCACAAAAGTGCTGGAAACGGTGAGATAAGCCTAATTTTGCAACAATGTTTAAGGTTTGGAGGTTTCATAGACTAAAGTTGAAAATCAGTGGTTTGACTGCCATAATGAAATAGGGTCACTAATCAACGTGTTTTCTCAAAAGGCCTTCAGTCAAATTCCTTGATACTTAAAATGCATACAGTGGATTATAATAATGAAAAAGGATAATTTGAAATCTTGGTTTCAACTCTAAAGGAACTCTTTAAAAAAAAGATTTTAAGTTTTGGAAACCCCAATGAAAAAGTAGCAACTGCACGGTTTCTACTGTCAGATTGGCTCTAAGTGCCAAAAAGTGCTGGAAACGGGGAGATAAGCCTATTTTTGCAACAATGGTTAAAATCTTCAATTTTTCATCACAGATGTGCCCAAGATGGACAAAAGCGCTGGAAACGGTGAGATAAGCCTATTTTTGCAACTTTGGTTAAAATCTTCATTTTTTCATCACAGATATGCCCAAGGTGCGCAAAAGTGCTGGAAACGTTGAGATAAGCCTAATTTTGCAACAATGTTTAAGGTTTGGAGGTTTCATAGACTAAAGTTGAAAATAACTGGTTTGACTGCCATAATGAAATAGGGTCACTAATCAACGTGTTTTCTCAAAAGGCCTTCAGTCAAATTCCTTGATACTTAAAATGCATACAGTGGATTATAATAATGAAAAAGGATAATTTGAAATCTTGGTTTCAACTCTAAAGGAACTCTTTAAAAAAAAGATTTTAAGTTTTGGAAACCCCAATGAAAAAGTAGCAACTGCACGGTTTCTACTGTCAGATTGGCTCTAAGTGCCAAAAAGTGCTGGAAACGGGGAGATAAGCCTATTTTTGCAACAATGGTTGAAATCTTCAATTTTTCATCACAGATGTGCCCAAGATGCACAAAAGCGCTGGAAACGGTGAGATAAGCCTATTTTTGCAACTTTGGTTAAAATCTTCAATTTTTCATCACAGATGTGCCCAAGATGCGCAAAAGCTCTGGAAACGGTGAGATAAGCCTATTTTTGCAACTTTGGTTAAAATCTTCAATTTTTCAAAACAGATGTGCCCAAGATGCGCAAAAGCGCTGGAAACGGTGAGATAAGCCTATTTTTGCAACTTTGGTTAAAATCTTCATTTTTTCATCACAGATATGCCCAAGGTGCACAAAAGTGCTGGAAACGGTGAGATAAGCCTAATTTTGCAACAATGTTTAAGGTTTGGAGGTTTCATAGACTAAAGTTGAAAATCAGTGGTTTGACTGCCATAATGAAATAGGGTCACTAATCAACGTGTTTTCTCAAAAGGCCTTCAGTCAAATTCCTTGATACTTAAAATGCATACAGTGGATTATAATAATGAAAAAGGATAATTTGAAATCTTGGTTTCAACTCTAAAGGAACTCTTTAAAAAAAAGATTTTAAGTTTTGGAAACCCCAATGAAAAAGTAGCAACTGCACGGTTTCTACTGTCAGATTGGCTCTAAGTGCCAAAAAGTGCTGGAAACGGGGAGATAAGCCTATTTTTGCAACAATGGTTAAAATCTTCAATTTTTCATCACAGATGTGCCCAAGATGGACAAAAGCGCTGGAAACGGTGAGATAAGCCTATTTTTGCAACTTTGGTTAAAATCTTCAATTTTTCATCACAGATGTGCCCAAGATGCCCAAAAGCGCTGGAAACGGTGAGATAAGCCTATTTTTGCAACTTTGGTTAAAATCTTCAATTTTTCATCACAGATGTGCCCAAGATGCGCAAAAGCGCTGGAAACGGTGAGATAAGCCTATTTTTGCAACTTTGGTTAAAATCTTCATTTTTTCATCACAGATATGCCCAAGGTGCGCAAAAGTGCTGGAAACGTTGAGATAAGCCTAATTTTGCAACAATGTTTAAGGTTTGGAGGTTTCATAGACTAAAGTTGAAAATAACTGGTTTGACTGCCATAATGAAATAGGGTCACTAATCAACGTGTTTTCTCAAAAGGCCTTCAGTCAAATTCCTTGATACTTAAAATGCATACAGTGGATTATAATAATGAAAAAGGATAATTTGAAATCTTGGTTTCAACTCTAAAGGAACTCTTTAAAAAAAAGATTTTAAGTTTTGGAAACCCCAATGAAAAAGTAGCAACTGCACGGTTTCTACTGTCAGATTGGCTCTAAGTGCCAAAAAGTGCTGGAAACGGGGAGATAAGCCTATTTTTGCAACAATGGTTAAAATCTTCAATTTTTCATCACAGATGTGCCCAAGATGCACAAAAGCGCTGGAAACGGTGAGATAAGCCTATTTTTGCAACAATGGTTAAAATCTTCAATTTTTCATCACAGATGTGCCCAAGATGCACAAAAGCGCTGGAAACGGTGAGATAAGCCTATTTTTGCAACTTTGGTTAAAATCTTCAATTTTTCATCACAGATGTGCCCAAGATGCCCAAAAGCGCTGGCAACGGTGAGATAAGCCTATTTTTGCAACTTTGGTTAAAATCTTCAATTTTTCATCACAGATGTGCCCAAGATGCCCAAAAGCGCTGGAAACGGTGAGATAAGCCTAATTTTGCAACAATGTTTAAGGTTTGGAGGTTTCATAGACTAAAGTTGAAAATCAGTGGTTTGACTGCCATAATGAAAGAGGGTCACTAATCAACGTGTTTTCTCAAAAGGCCTTCAGTCAAATTCCTTGATACTTAAAATGCATACAGTGGATTATAATAATGAAAAGGGATAATTTGAAATCTTGGTTTCAACTCTAAAGGAACTCTTTAAAAAAAAGATTTTAAGTTTTGGAAACCCCAATGAAAAAGTAGCAACTGCACGGTTTCTACTGTCAGATTCGCTCTAAGTGCCAAAAAGTGCTGGAAACGGGGAGATAAGCCTATTTTTGCAACAATGGTTAAAATCTTCAATTTTTCATCACAGATGTGTCCAAGATGCACAAAAGCGCTGGAAACGGTGAGATAAGCCTATTTTTGCAACTTTGGTTAAAATCTTCAATTTTTCATCACAGATGTGCCCAAGATGCGCAAAAGCTCTGGAAACGGTGAGATAAGCCTATTTTTGCAACTTTGGTTAAAATCTTCAATTTTTCAAAACAGATGTGCCCAAGATGCGCAAAAGCGCTGGAAACGGTGAGATAAGCCTATTTTTGCAACTTTGGTTAAAATCTTCAATTTTTCATCACAGATGTGCCCGAGATGCGCAAAAGCGCTGGAAACGGTGAGATAAGCCTATTTTTGCAACTTTGGTTAAAATCTTAAATTTTTCATCACAGATGTGCCCAAGATGCACAAAAGCGCTGGAAACGGTGAGATAAGCCTATTTTTGCAACTTTGGTTAAAATCTTCATTTTTTCATCAAAGATATGCCCAAGGTGCACAAAAGTGCTGGAAACGGTGAGATAAGCCTAATTTTGCAACAATGTTTAAGGTTTGGAGGTTTCATAGACTAAAGTTGAAAATCAGTGGTTTGACTGCCATAATGAAATAGGGTCACTAATCAACGTGTTTTCTCAAAAGGCCTTCACTCAATTTCCTTGATACTTAAAATGCATACAGTGGATTATAATAATGAAAAAGGATAATTTGAAATCTTGGTTTCAACTCTAAAGGAACTCTTTAAAAAAAAGATTTTAAGTTTTGGAAACCCCAATGAAAAAGTAGCAACTGCACGGTTTCTACTGTCAGATTCGCTCTAAGTGCCAAAAAGTGCTGGAAACGGGGAGATAAGCCTATTTTTGCAACAATGGTTAAAATCTTCAATTTTTCATCACAGATGTGCCCAAGATGCACAAAAGCGCTGGAAACGGTGAGATAAGCCTATTTTTGCAACTTTGGTTAAAATCTTCAATTTTTCATCACAGATGTGCCCAAGATGCACAAAAGCGCTGGAAACGGTGAGATAAGCCTATTTTTGCAACTTTGGTTAAAATCTTCAATTTTTCATCACAGATGTGCCCAAGATGCACAAAAGCGCTGGAAACGGGGAGATAAGCCTATTTTTGCAACAATGGTTAAAATCTTCAATTTTTCATCACAGATGTGCCCAAGATGCACAAAAGCGCTGGAAACGGTGAGATAAGGCTATTTTTGCAACTTTGGTTAAAATCTTCATTTTTTCATCACAGATATGCCCAAGGTGCACAAAAGTGCTGGAAACGGTGAGATAAGCCTAATTTTGCAACAATGTTTAAGGTTTGGAGGTTTCATAGACTAAAGTTGAAAATCAGTGGTTTGACTGCCATAATGAAATAGGGTCACTAATCAACGTGTTTTCTCAAAAGGCCTTCAGTCAAATTCCTTGATACTTAAAATGCATACAGTGGATTATAATAATGAAAAAGGATAATTTGAAATCTTGGTTTCAACTCTAAAGGAACTCTTTAAAAAAAAGATTTTAAGTTTTGGAAACCCCAATGAAAAAGTAGCAACTGCACGGTTTCTACTGTCAGATTCGCTCTAAGTGCCAAAAAGTGCTGGAAACGGGGAGATAAGCCTATTTTTGCAACAATGGTTAAAATCTTCAATTTTTCATCACAGATGTGTCCAAGATGCACAAAAGCGCTGGAAACGGTGAGATAAGCCTATTTTTGCAACTTTGGTTAAAATCTTCAATTTTTCATCACAGATGTGCCCAAGATGCACAAAAGCGCTGGAAACGGTGAGATATGCCTATTTTTGCAACTTTGGTTAAAATCTTCAATTTTTCAAAACATATGTGCCCAAGATGCGCAAAAGCGCTGGAAACGGTGAGATAAGCCTATTTTTGCAACTTTGGTTAAAATCTTCATTTTTTCATCACAGATATGCCCAAGGTGCACAAAAGTGCTGGAAACGGTGAGATATGCCTATTTTTGCAACTTTGGTTAAAATCTTCAATTTTTCAAAACAGATGTGCCCAAGATGCGCAAAAGCGCTGGAAACGGTGAGATAAGCCTATTTTTGCAACTTTGGTTAAAATCTTCATTTTTTCATCACAGATATGCCCAAGGTGCACAAAAGTGCTGGAAACGGTGAGATAAGCCTAATTATGCAACAATGTTTAAGGTTTGGAGGTTTCATAGACTAAAGTTGAAAATCAGTGGTTTGACTGCCATAATGAAATAGGGTCACTAATCAACGTGTTTTCTCAAAAGGCCTTCACTCAATTTCCTTGATACTTAAAATGCATACAGTGGATTATAATAATGAAAAAGGATAATTTGAATTCTTGGTTTCAACTCTAAAGGAACTCTTTAAAAAAAAGATTTTAAGTTTTGGAAACCCCAATGAAAAAGTAGCAACTGCACGGTTTCTACTGTCAGATTCGCTCTAAGTGCCAAAAAGTGCTGGAAACGGGGAGATAAGCCTATTTTTGCAACAATGGTTAAAATCTTCAATTTTTCATCACAGATGTGCCCAAGATGCACAAAAGCGCTGGAAACGGTGAGATAAGCCTATTTTTGCAACTTTGGTTAAAATCTTCAATTTTTCATCACAGATGTGCCCAAGATGCACAAAAGCGCTGGAAACGGTGAGATAAGCCTAATTTTGCAACAATGTTTAAGGTTTGGAGGTTTCATAGACTAAAGTTGAAAATCAGTGGTTTGACTGCCATAATGAAATAGGGTCACTAATCAACGTGTTTTCTCAAAAGGCCTTCAGTCAAATTCCTTGATACTTAAAATGCATACAGTGGATTATAATAATGAAAAAGGATAATTTGAAATCTTGGTTTCAACTCTAAAGGAACTCTTTAAAAAAAAGATTTTAAGTTTTGGAAACCCCAATGAAAAAGTAGCAACTGCACGGTTTCTACTGTCAGATTCGCTCTAAGTGCCAAAAAGTGCTGGAAACGGGGAGATAAGCCTATTTTTGCAACAATGGTTAAAATCTTCAATTTTTCATCACAGATGTGTCCAAGATGCACAAAAGCGCTGGAAACGGTGAGATAAGCCTATTTTTGCAACTTTGGTTAAAATCTTCATTTTTTCATCACAGATGTGCCCAAGATGCACAAAAGCGCTGGAAACGGTGAGATAAGCCTATTTTTGCAACAATGGTTAAAATCTTCATTTTTTCATCACAGATATGCCCAAGGTGCACAAAAGTGCTGGAAACGGTGAGATAAGCCTAATTTTGCAACAATGTTTAAGGTTTTGAGGTTTCATAGACTAAAGTTGAAAATCAGTGGTTTGACTGCCATAATGAAATAGGGTCACTAATCAACGTGTTTTCTCAAAAGGCCTTCACTCATTTTCCTTGATACTTAAAATGCATACAGTGGATTATAATAATGAAAAAGGATAATTTGAAATCTTGGTTTCAACTCTAAAGGAACTCTTTAAAAAAAAGATTTTAAGTTTTGGAAACCCCAATGAAAAAGTAGCAACTGCACGGTTTCTACTGTCAGATTCGCTCTAAGTGCCAAAAAGCGCTGGAAACGGGGAGATAAGCCTATTTTTGCAACAATGGTTAAAATCTTCAATTTTTCATCACAGATGTGCCCAAGATGCACAAAAGCGCTGGAAACGGTGAGATAAGCCTATTTTTGCAACTTTGGTTAAAATCTTCAATTTTTCATCACAGATGTGCCCAAGATGCACAAAAGCGCTGGAAACGGTGAGATAAGCCTATTTTTGCAACTTTGGTTAAAATCTTCATTTTTTCATCACAGATATGCCCAAGGTGCACAAAAGTGCTGGAAACGGTGAGATAAGCCTAATTTTGCAACAATGTTTAAGGTTTGGAGGTTTCATAGACTAAAGTTGAAAATCAGTGGTTTGACTGCCATAATGAAATAGGGTCACTAATCAACGTGTTTTCTCAAAAGGCCTTCAGTCAAATTCCTTGATACTTAAAATGCATACAGTGGATTATAATAATGAAAAAGGATAATTTGAAATCTTGGTTTCAACTCTAAAGGAACTCTTTAAAAAAAAGATTTTAAGTTTTGGAAACCCCAATGAAAAAGTAGCAACTGCACGGTTTCTACTGTCAGATTCGCTCTAAGTGCCAAAAAGTGCTGGAAACGGGGAGATAAGCCTATTTTTGCAACAATGGTTAAAATCTTCAATTTTTCATCACAGATGTGTCCAAGATGCACAAAAGCGCTGGAAACGGTGAGATAAGCCTATTTTTGCAACTTTGGTTAAAATCTTCAATTTTTCATCACAGATGTGCCCAAGATGCACAAAAGCGCTGGAAACGGTGAGATATGCCTATTTTTGCAACTTTGGTTAAAATCTTCAATTTTTCAAAACAGATGTGCCCAAGATGCGCAAAAGCGCTGGAAACGGTGAGATAAGCCTATTTTTGCAACTTTGGTTAAAATCTTCATTTTTTCATCACAGATATGCCCAAGGTGCACAAAAGTGCTGGAAACGGTGAGATAAGCCTAATTATGCAACAATGTTTAAGGTTTGGAGGTTTCATAGACTAAAGTTGAAAATCAGTGGTTTGACTGCCATAATGAAATAGGGTCACTAATCAACGTGTTTTCTCAAAAGGCCTTCACTCAATTTCCTTGATACTTAAAATGCATACAGTGGATTATAATAATGAAAAAGGATAATTTGAAATCTTGGTTTCAACTCTAAAGGAACTCTTTAAAAAAAAGATTTTAAGTTTTGGAAACCCCAATGAAAAAGTAGCAACTGCACGGTTTCTACTGTCAGATTCGCTCTAAGTGCCAAAAAGTGCTGGAAACGGGGAGATAAGCCTATTTTTGCAACAATGGTTAAAATCTTCAATTTTTCATCACAGATGTGTCCAAGATGCACAAAAGCGCTGGAAACGGTGAGATAAGCCTATTTTTGCAACTTTGGTTAAAATCTTCAATTTTTCATCACAGATGTGCCCAAGATGCACAAAAGCGCTGGAAACGGTGAGATATGCCTATTTTTGCAACTTTGGTTAAAATCTTCAATTTTTCAAAACAGATGTGCCCAAGATGCGCAAAAGCGCTGGAAACGGTGAGATAAGCCTATTTTTGCAACTTTGGTTAAAATCTTCATTTTTTCATCACAGATATGCCCAAGGTGCACAAAAGTGCTGGAAACGGTGAGATAAGCCTAATTATGCAACAATGTTTAAGGTTTGGAGGTTTCATAGACTAAAGTTGAAAATCAGTGGTTTGACTGCCATAATGAAATAGGGTCACTAATCAACGTGTTTTCTCAAAAGGCCTTCACTCAATTTCCTTGATACTTAAAATGCATACAGTGGATTATAATAATGAAAAAGGATAATTTGAAATCTTGGTTTCAACTCTAAAGGAACTCTTTAAAAAAAAGATTTTAAGTTTTGGAAACCCCAATGAAAAAGTAGCAACTGCACGGTTTCTACTGTCAGATTCGCTCTAAGTGCCAAAAAGTGCTGGAAACGGGGAGATAAGCCTATTTTTGCAACAATGGTTAAAATCTTCAATTTTTCATCACAGATGTGCCCAAGATGCACAAAAGCGCTGGAAACGGTGAGATAAGCCTATTTTTGCAACTTTGGTTAAAATCTTCAATTTTTCATCACAGATGTGCCCAAGATGCACAAAAGCGCTGGAAACGGTGAGATAAGCCTAATTTTGCAACAATGTTTAAGGTTTGGAGGTTTCATAGACTAAAGTTGAAAATCAGTGGTTTGACTGCCATAATGAAATAGGGTCACTAATCAACGTGTTTTCTCAAAAGGCCTTCACTCAATTTCCTTGATACTTAAAATGCATACAGTGGATTATAATAATGAAAAAGGATAATTTGAAATCTTGGTTTCAACTCTAAAGGAACTCTTTAAAAAAAAGATTTTAAATTTTGGAAACCCCAATGAAAAAGTAGCAACTGCACGGTTTCTACTGTCAGATTCGCTCTAAGTGCCAAAAAGTGCTGGAAACGGGGAGATAAGCCTATTTTTGCAACAATGGTTAAAATCTTCAATTTTTCATCACAGATGTGCCCAAGATGCACAAAAGCGCTGGAAACGGTGAGATATGCCTATTTTTGCAACTTTGGTTAAAATCTTCAATTTTTCAAAACAGATGTGCCCAAGATGCGCAAAAGCGCTGGAAACGGTGAGATAAGCCTATTTTTGCAACTTTGGTTAAAATCTTCATTTTTTCATCACAGATATGCCCAAGGTGCACAAAAGTGCTGGAAACGGTGAGATAAGCCTAATTATGCAACAATGTTTAAGGTTTGGAGGTTTCATAGACTAAAGTTGAAAATCAGTGGTTTGACTGCCATAATGAAATAGGGTCACTAATCAACGTGTTTTCTCAAAAGGCCTTCACTCAATTTCCTTGATACTTAAAATGCATACAGTGGATTATAATAATGAAAAAGGATAATTTGAAATCTTGGTTTCAACTCTAAAGGAACTCTTTAAAAAAAAGATTTTAAGTTTTGGAAACCCCAATGAAAAAGTAGCAACTGCACGGTTTCTACTGTCAGATTCGCTCTAAGTGCCAAAAAGTGCTGGAAACGGGGAGATAAGCCTATTTTTGCAACAATGGTTAAAATCTTCAATTTTTCATCACAGATGTGTCCAAGATGCACAAAAGCGCTGGAAACGGTGAGATAAGCCTATTTTTGCAACTTTGGTTAAAATCTTCATTTTTTCATCACAGATGTGCCCAAGATGCACAAAAGCGCTGGAAACGGTGAGATAAGCCTATTTTTGCAACAATGGTTAAAATCTTCAATTTTTCATCACAGATGTGCCCAAGATGCACAAAAGCGCTGGAAACGGTGAGATAAGCCTATTTTTGCAACTTTGGTTAAAATCTTCATTTTTTCATCACAGATATGCCCAAGGTGCACAAAAGTGCTGGAAACGGTGAGATAAGCCTAATTTTGCAACAATGTTTAAGGTTTTGAGGTTTCATAGACTAAAGTTGAAAATCAGTGGTTTGACTGCCATAATGAAATAGGGTCACTAATCAACGTGTTTTCTCAAAAGGCCTTCACTCAATTTCCTTGATACTTAAAATGCATACAGTGGATTATAATAATGAAAAAGGATAATTTGAAATCTTGGTTTCAACTCTAAAGGAACTCTTTAAAAAAAAGATTTTAAGTTTTGGAAACCCCAATGAAAAAGTAGCAACTGCACGGTTTCTACTGTCAGATTCGCTCTAAGTGCCAAAAAGCGCTGGAAACGGGGAGATAAGCCTATTTTTGCAACAATGGTTAAAATCTTCAATTTTTCATCACAGATGTGCCCAAGATGCACAAAAGCGCTGGAAACGGTGAGATAAGCCTATTTTTGCAACTTTGGTTAAAATCTTCAATTTTTCATCACAGATGTGCCCAAGATGCACAAAAGCGCTGGAAACGGTGAGATAAGCCTATTTTTGCAACTTTGGTTAAAATCTTCATTTTTTCATCACAGATATGCCCAAGGTGCACAAAAGTGCTGGAAACGGTGAGATAAGCCTAATTTTGCAACAATGTTTAAGGTTTGGAGGTTTCATAGACTAAAGTTGAAAATCAGTGGTTTGACTGCCATAATGAAATAGGGTCACTAATCAACGTGTTTTCTCAAAAGGCCTTCAGTCAAATTCCTTGATACTTAAAATGCATACAGTGGATTATAATAATGAAAAAGGATAATTTGAAATCTTGGTTTCAACTCTAAAGGAACTCTTTAAAAAAAAGATTTTAAGTTTTGGAAACCCCAATGAAAAAGTAGCAACTGCACGGTTTCTACTGTCAGATTCGCTCTAAGTGCCAAAAAGTGCTGGAAACGGGGAGATAAGCCTATTTTTGCAACAATGGTTAAAATCTTCAATTTTTCATCACAGATGTGTCCAAGATGCACAAAAGCGCTGGAAACGGTGAGATAAGCCTATTTTTGCAACTTTGGTTAAAATCTTCAATTTTTCATCACAGATGTGCCCAAGATGCACAAAAGCGCTGGAAACGGTGAGATATGCCTATTTTTGCAACTTTGGTTAAAATCTTCAATTTTTCAAAACAGATGTGCCCAAGATGCGCAAAAGCGCTGGAAACGGTGAGATAAGCCTATTTTTGCAACTTTGGTTAAAATCTTCATTTTTTCATCACAGATATGCCCAAGGTGCACAAAAGTGCTGGAAACGGTGAGATAAGCCTAATTATGCAACAATGTTTAAGGTTTGGAGGTTTCATAGACTAAAGTTGAAAATCAGTGGTTTGACTGCCATAATGAAATAGGGTCACTAATCAACGTGTTTTCTCAAAAGGCCTTCACTCAATTTCCTTGATACTTAAAATGCATACAGTGGATTATAATAATGAAAAAGGATAATTTGAAATCTTGGTTTCAACTCTAAAGGAACTCTTTAAAAAAAAGATTTTAAGTTTTGGAAACCCCAATGAAAAAGTAGCAACTGCACGGTTTCTACTGTCAGATTCGCTCTAAGTGCCAAAAAGTGCTGGAAACGGGGAGATAAGCCTATTTTTGCAACAATGGTTAAAATCTTCAATTTTTCATCACAGATGTGCCCAAGATGCACAAAAGCGCTGGAAACGGTGAGATAAGCCTATTTTTGCAACTTTGGTTAAAATCTTCAATTTTTCATCACAGATGTGCCCAAGATGCGCAAAAGCGCTGGAAACGGTGAGATAAGCCTATTTTTGCAACTTTGGTTAAAATCTTCAATTTTTCATCACAGATGTGCCCAAGATGCACAAAAGCGCTGGAAACGGTGAGATAAGCCTAATTTTGCAACAATGTTTAAGGTTTGGAGGTTTCATAGACTAAAGTTGAAAATCAGTGGTTTGACTGCCATAATGAAATAGGGTCACTAATCAACGTGTTTTCTCAAAAGGCCTTCACTCAATTTCCTTGATACTTAAAATGCATACAGTGGATTATAATAATGAAAAAGGATAATTTGAAATCTTGGTTTCAACTCTAAAGGAACTCTTTAAAAAAAAGATTTTAAATTTTGGAAACCCCAATGAAAAAGTAGCAACTGCACGGTTTCTACTGTCAGATTCGCTCTAAGTGCCAAAAAGTGCTGGAAACGGGGAGATAAGCCTATTTTTGCAACAATGGTTAAAATCTTCAATTTTTCATCACAGATGTGCCCAAGATGCACAAAAGCGCTGGAAACGGTGAGATATGCCTATTTTTGCAACTTTGGTTAAAATCTTCAATTTTTCAAAACAGATGTGCCCAAGATGCGCAAAAGCGCTGGAAACGGTGAGATAAGCCTATTTTTGCAACTTTGGTTAAAATCTTCATTTTTTCATCACAGATATGCCCAAGGTGCACAAAAGTGCTGGAAACGGTGAGATAAGCCTAATTATGCAACAATGTTTAAGGTTTGGAGGTTTCATAGACTAAAGTTGAAAATCAGTGGTTTGACTGCCATAATGAAATAGGGTCACTAATCAACGTGTTTTCTCAAAAGGCCTTCACTCAATTTCCTTGATACTTAAAATGCATACAGTGGATTATAATAATGAAAAAGGATCATTTGAAATCTTGGTTTCAACTCTAAAGGAACTCTTTAAAAAAAAGATTTTAAATTTTGGAAACCCCAATGAAAAAGTAGCAACTGCACGGTTTCTACTGTCAGATTCGCTCTAAGTGCCAAAAAGTGCTGGAAACGGGGAGATAAGCCTATTTTTGCAACAATGGTTAAAATCTTCAATTTTTCATCACAGATGTGCCCAAGATGCACAAAAGCGCTGGAAACGGTGAGATAAGCCTATTTTTGCAACAATGGTTAAAATCTTCAATTTTTCATCACAGATGTGCCCAAGATGCACAAAAGCGCTGGAAACGGTGAGATAAGCCTATTTTTGCAACTTTGGTTAAAATCTTCAATTTTTCATCACAGATGTGCCCAAGATGCGCAAAAGCGCTGGAAACGGTGAGATAAGCCTATTTTTGCAACTTTGGTTAAAATCTTCAATTTTTCATCACAGATGTGCCCAAGATGCACAAAAGCGCTGGAAACGGTGAGATAAGCCTATTTTTGCAACTTTGGTTAAAATCTTCAATTTTTCATCACAGATGTGCCCAAGATGCACAAAAGCGCTGGAAACGGTGAGATAAGCCTAATTTTGCAACAATGTTTAAGGTTTGGAGGTTTCATAGACTAAAGTTGAAAATCAGTGGTTTGACTGCCATAATGAAATAGGGTCACTAATCAACGTGTTTTCTCAAAAGGCCTTCACTCAATTTCCTTGATACTTAAAATGCATACAGTGGATTATAATAATGAAAAAGGATAATTTGAAATCTTGGTTTCAACTCTAAAGGAACTCTTTAAAAAAAAGATTTTAAATTTTGGAAACCCCAATGAAAAAGTAGCAACTGCACGGTTTCTACTGTCAGATTCGCTCTAAGTGCCAAAAAGTGCTGGAAACGGGGAGATAAGCCTATTTTTGCAACAATGGTTAAAATCTTCAATTTTTCATCACAGATGTGCCCAAGATGCACAAAAGCGCTGGAAACGGTGAGATAAGCCTATTTTTGCAACTTTGGTTAAAATCTTCAATTTTTCATCACAGATGTGCCCAAGATGCACAAAAGCGCTGGAAACGGTGAGATAAGCCTATTTTTGCAACTTTGGTTAAAATCTTCATTTTTTCATCACAGATATGCCCAAGGTGCACAAAAGTGCTGGAAACGGTGAGATAAGCCTAATTTTGCAACAATGTTTAAGGTTTGGAGGTTTCATAGACTAAAGTTGAAAATCAGTGGTTTGACTGCCATAATGAAATAGGGTCACTAATCAACGTGTTTTCTCAAAAGGCATTCAGTCAAATTCCTTGATACTTAAAATGCATACAGTGGATTATAATAATGAAAAAGGATAATTTGAAATCTTGGTTTCAACTCTAAAGGAACTCTTTAAAAAAAAGATTTTAAGTTTTGGAAACCCCAATGAAAAAGTAGCAACTGCACGGTTTCTACTGTCAGATTCGCTCTAAGTGCCAAAAAGTGCTGGAAACGGGGAGATAAGCCTATTTTTGCAACAATGGTTAAAATCTTCAATTTTTCATCACAGATGTGTCCAAGATGCACAAAAGCGCTGGAAACGGTGAGATAAGCCTATTTTTGCAACTTTGGTTAAAATCTTCAATTTTTCATCACAGATGTGCCCAAGATGCACAAAAGCGCTGGAAACGGTGAGATAAGCCTATTTTTGCAACAATGGTTAAAATCTTCAATTTTTCATCACAGATGTGCCCAAGATGCACAAAAGCGCTGGAAACGGTGAGATAAGCCTATTTTTGCAACTTTGGTTAAAATCTTCATTGTTTCATCACAGATATGCCCAAGGTGCACAAAAGTGCTGGAAACGGTGAGATAAGCCTAATTTTGCAACAATGTTTAAGGTTTGGAGGTTTCATAGACTAAAGTTGAAAATCAGTGGTTTGACTGCCATAATGAAATAGGGTCACTAATCAACGTGTTTTCTCAAAAGGCCTTCACTCAATTTCCTTGATACTTAAAATGCATACAGTGGATTATAATAATGAAAAGGGATAATTTGAAATCTTGGTTTCAACTCTAAAGGAACTCTTTAAAAAAAAGATTTTAAGTTTTGGAAACCCCAATGAAAAAGTAGCAACTGCACGGTTTCTACTGTCAGATTCGCTCTAAGTGCCAAAAAGTGCTGGAAACGGGGAGATAAGCCTATTTTTGCAACAATGGTTAAAATCTTCAATTTTTCATCACAGATGTGCCCAAGATGCACAAAAGCGCTGGAAACGGTGAGATAAGCCTATTTTTGCAACTTTGGTTAAAATCTTCAATTTTTCATCACAGATGTGCCCAAGATGCGCAAAAGCTCTGGAAACGGTGAGATAAGCCTATTTTTGCAACTTTGGTTAAAATCTTCAATTTTTCAAAACAGATGTGCCCAAGATGCGCAAAAGCGCTGGAAACGGTGAGATAAGCCTGTTTTTGCAACTTTGGTTAAAATCTTCATTTTTTCATCAAAGATATGCCCAAGGTGCACAAAAGTGCTGGAAACGGTGAGATAAGCCTAATTTTGCAACAATGTTTAAGGTTTGGAGGTTTCATAGACTAAAGTTGAAAATCAGTGGTTTGACTGCCATAATGAAATAGGGTCACTAATCAACTTGTTTTCTCAAAAGGCCTTCACTCAATTTCCTTGATACTTAAAATGCATACAGTGGATTATAATAATGAAAAAGGATAATTTGAAATCTTGGTTTCAACTCTAAAGGAACTCTTTAAAAAAAAGATTTTAAGTTTTGGAAACCCCAATGAAAAAGTAGCAACTGCACGGTTTCTACTGTCAGATTCGCTCTAAGTGCCAAAAAGTGCTGGAAACGGGGAGATAAGCCTATTTTTGCAACAATGGTTAAAATCTTCAATTTTTCATCACAGATGTGCCCAAGATGCACAAAAGCGCTGGAAACGGTGAGATAAGCCTATTTTTGCAACTTTGGTTAAAATCTTCAATTTTTCATCACAGATGTGCCCAAGATGCGCAAAAGCGCTGGAAACGGTGAGATAAGCCTATTTTTGCAACTTTGGTTAAAATCTTCAATTTTTCATCACAGATGTGCCCAAGATGCGCAAAAGCGCTGGAAACGGTGAGATAAGCCTATTTTTGCAACTTTGGTTAAAATCTTCAATTTTTCATCACAGATGTGCCCAAGATGCGCAAAAGCGCTGGAAACGGTGAGATAAGCCTATTTTTGCAACTTTGGTTAAAATCTTAAATTTTTCATCACAGATGTGCCCAAGATGCGCAAAAGCGCTGGAAACGGTGAGATAAGCCTATTTTTGCAACTTTGGTTAAAATCTTAAATTTTTCATCACAGATGTGCCCAAGATGCACAAAAGCGCTGGAAACGGTGAGATAAGCCTATTTTTGCAACTTTGGTTAAAATCTTCAATTTTTCATCACAGATGTGCCCAAGATGCACAAAAGCGCTGGAAACGGTGAGATAAGCCTAATTTTGCAACAATGTTTAAGGTTTGGAGGTTTCATAGACTAAAGTTGAAAATCAGTGGTTTGACTGCCATAATGAAATAGGGTCACTGATCAACGTGTTTTCTCAAAAGGCCTTCACTCAATTTCCTTGATACTTAAAATGCATACAGTGGATTATAATAATGAAAAAGGATAATTTGAAATCTTGGTTTCAACTCTAAAGGAACTCTTTAAAAAAAAGATTTTAAGTTTTGGAAACCCCAATGAAAAAGTAGCAACTGCACGGTTTCTACTGTCAGATTCGCTCTAAGTGCCAAAAAGTGCTGGAAACGGGGAGATAAGCCTATTTTTGCAACAATGGTTAAAATCTTCAATTTTTCATCACAGATGTGCCCAAGATGCACAAAAGCGCTGGAAACGGTGAGATAAGCCTATTTTTGCAACTTTGGTTAAAATCTTCAATTTTTCATCACAGATGTGCCCAAGATGCGCAAAAGCTCTGGAAACGGTGAGATAAGCCTATTTTTGCAACTTTGGTTAAAATCTTCATTTTTTCATCACAGATATGCCCAAGGTGCACAAAAGTGCTGGAAACGGTGAGATAAGCCTAATTATGCAACAATGTTTAAGGTTTGGAGGTTTCATAGACTAAAGTTGAAAATCAGTGGTTTGACTGCCATAATGAAATAGGGTCACTAATCAACGTGTTTTCTCAAAAGGCCTTCACTCAATTTCCTTGATACTTAAAATGCATACAGTGGATTATAATAATGAAAAAGGATAATTTGAAATCTTGGTTTCAACTCTAAAGGAACTCTTTAAAAAAAAGATTTTAAGTTTTGGAAACCCCAATGAAAAAGTAGCAACTGCACGGTTTCTACTGTCAGATTCGCTCTAAGTGCCAAAAAGTGCTGGAAACGGGGAGATAAGCCTATTTTTGCAACAATGGTTAAAATCTTCAATTTTTCATCACAGATGTGTCCAAGATGCACAAAAGCGCTGGAAACGGTGAGATAAGCCTATTTTTGCAACTTTGGTTAAAATCTTCATTTTTTCATCACAGATGTGCCCAAGATGCACAAAAGCGCTGGAAACGGTGAGATAAGCCTATTTTTGCAACAATGGTTAAAATCTTCAATTTTTCATCACAGATGTGCCCAAGATGCACAAAAGCGCTGGAAACGGTGAGATAAGCCTAATTTTGCAACAATGTTTAAGGTTTGGAGGTTTCATAGACTAAAGTTGAAAATCAGTGGTTTGACTGCCATAATGAAATAGGGTCACTGATCAACGTGTTTTCTCAAAAGGCCTTCACTCAATTTCCTTGATACTTAAAATGCATACAGTGGATTATAATAATGAAAAAGGATAATTTGAAATCTTGGTTTCAACTCTAAAGGAACTCTTTAAAAAAAAGATTTTAAGTTTTGGAAACCCCAATGAAAAAGTAGCAACTGCACGGTTTCTACTGTCAGATTCGCTCTAAGTGCCAAAAAGTGCTGGAAACGGGGAGATAAGCCTATTTTTGCAACAATGGTTAAAATCTTCAATTTTTCATCACAGATGTGCCCAAGATGCACAAAAGCGCTGGAAACGGTGAGATAAGCCTATTTTTGCAACTTTGGTTAAAATCTTCAATTTTTCATCACAGATGTGCCCAAGATGCGCAAAAGCTCTGGAAACGGTGAGATAAGCCTATTTTTGCAACTTTGGTTAAAATCTTCATTTTTTCATCACAGATATGCCCAAGGTGCACAAAAGTGCTGGAAACGGTGAGATAAGCCTAATTATGCAACAATGTTTAAGGTTTGGAGGTTTCATAGACTAAAGTTGAAAATCAGTGGTTTGACTGCCATAATGAAATAGGGTCACTAATCAACGTGTTTTCTCAAAAGGCCTTCACTCAATTTCCTTGATACTTAAAATGCATACAGTGGATTATAATAATGAAAAAGGATAATTTGAAATCTTGGTTTCAACTCTAAAGGAACTCTTTAAAAAAAAGATTTTAAGTTTTGGAAACCCCAATGAAAAAGTAGCAACTGCACGGTTTCTACTGTCAGATTCGCTCTAAGTGCCAAAAAGTGCTGGAAACGGGGAGATAAGCCTATTTTTGCAACAATGGTTAAAATCTTCAATTTTTCATCACAGATGTGTCCAAGATGCACAAAAGCGCTGGAAACGGTGAGATAAGCCTATTTTTGCAACTTTGGTTAAAATCTTCATTTTTTCATCACAGATGTGCCCAAGATGCACAAAAGCGCTGGAAACGGTGAGATAAGCCTATTTTTGCAACAATGGTTAAAATCTTCAATTTTTCATCACAGATGTGCCCAAGATGCACAAAAGCGCTGGAAACGGTGAGATAAGCCTATTTTTGCAACTTTGGTTAAAATCTTCATTTTTTCATCACAGATATGCCCAAGGTGCACAAAAGTGCTGGAAACGGTGAGATAAGCCTAATTTTGCAACAATGTTTAAGGTTTTGAGGTTTCATAGACTAAAGTTGAAAATCAGTGGTTTGACTGCCATAATGAAATAGGGTCACTAATCAACGTGTTTTCTCAAAAGGCCTTCACTCAATTTCCTTGATACTTAAAATGCATACAGTGGATTATAATAATGAAAAAGGATAATTTGAAATCTTGGTTTCAACTCTAAAGGAACTCTTTAAAAAAAAGATTTTAAGTTTTGGAAACCCCAATGAAAAAGTAGCAACTGCACGGTTTCTACTGTCAGATTCGCTCTAAGTGCCAAAAAGCGCTGGAAACGGGGAGATAAGCCTATTTTTGCAACAATGGTTAAAATCTTCAATTTTTCATCACAGATGTGCCCAAGATGCACAAAAGCGCTGGAAACGGTGAGATAAGCCTATTTTTGCAACTTTGGTTAAAATCTTCAATTTTTCATCACAGATGTGCCCAAGATGCACAAAAGCGCTGGAAACGGTGAGATAAGCCTATTTTTGCAACTTTGGTTAAAATCTTCATTTTTTCATCACAGATATGCCCAAGGTGCACAAAAGTGCTGGAAACGGTGAGATAAGCCTAATTTTGCAACAATGTTTAAGGTTTGGAGGTTTCATAGACTAAAGTTGAAAATCAGTGGTTTGACTGCCATAATGAAATAGGGTCACTAATCAACGTGTTTTCTCAAAAGGCCTTCAGTCAAATTCCTTGATACTTAAAATGCATACAGTGGATTATAATAATGAAAAAGGATAATTTGAAATCTTGGTTTCAACTCTAAAGGAACTCTTTAAAAAAAAGATTTTAAGTTTTGGAAACCCCAATGAAAAAGTAGCAACTGCACGGTTTCTACTGTCAGATTCGCTCTAAGTGCCAAAAAGTGCTGGAAACGGGGAGATAAGCCTATTTTTGCAACAATGGTTAAAATCTTCAATTTTTCATCACAGATGTGTCCAAGATGCACAAAAGCGCTGGAAACGGTGAGATAAGCCTATTTTTGCAACTTTGGTTAAAATCTTCAATTTTTCATCACAGATGTGCCCAAGATGCACAAAAGCGCTGGAAACGGTGAGATATGCCTATTTTTGCAACTTTGGTTAAAATCTTCAATTTTTCAAAACAGATGTGCCCAAGATGCGCAAAAGCGCTGGAAACGGTGAGATAAGCCTATTTTTGCAACTTTGGTTAAAATCTTCATTTTTTCATCACAGATATGCCCAAGGTGCACAAAAGTGCTGGAAACGGTGAGATAAGCCTAATTATGCAACAATGTTTAAGGTTTGGAGGTTTCATAGACTAAAGTTGAAAATCAGTGGTTTGACTGCCATAATGAAATAGGGTCACTAATCAACGTGTTTTCTCAAAAGGCCTTCACTCAATTTCCTTGATACTTAAAATGCATACAGTGGATTATAATAATGAAAAAGGATAATTTGAAATCTTGGTTTCAACTCTAAAGGAACTCTTTAAAAAAAAGATTTTAAGTTTTGGAAACCCCAATGAAAAAGTAGCAACTGCACGGTTTCTACTGTCAGATTCGCTCTAAGTGCCAAAAAGTGCTGGAAACGGGGAGATAAGCCTATTTTTGCAACAATGGTTAAAATCTTCAATTTTTCATCACAGATGTGCCCAAGATGCACAAAAGCGCTGGAAACGGTGAGATAAGCCTATTTTTGCAACTTTGGTTAAAATCTTCAATTTTTCATCACAGATGTGCCCAAGATGCGCAAAAGCGCTGGAAACGGTGAGATAAGCCTATTTTTGCAACTTTGGTTAAAATCTTCAATTTTTCATCACAGATGTGCCCAAGATGCACAAAAGCGCTGGAAACGGTGAGATAAGCCTAATTTTGCAACAATGTTTAAGGTTTGGAGGTTTCATAGACTAAAGTTGAAAATCAGTGGTTTGACTGCCATAATGAAATAGGGTCACTAATCAACGTGTTTTCTCAAAAGGCCTTCACTCAATTTCCTTGATACTTAAAATGCATACAGTGGATTATAATAATGAAAAAGGATAATTTGAAATCTTGGTTTCAACTCTAAAGGAACTCTTTAAAAAAAAGATTTTAAATTTTGGAAACCCCAATGAAAAAGTAGCAACTGCACGGTTTCTACTGTCAGATTCGCTCTAAGTGCCAAAAAGTGCTGGAAACGGGGAGATAAGCCTATTTTTGCAACAATGGTTAAAATCTTCAATTTTTCATCACAGATGTGCCCAAGATGCACAAAAGCGCTGGAAACGGTGAGATATGCCTATTTTTGCAACTTTGGTTAAAATCTTCAATTTTTCAAAACAGATGTGCCCAAGATGCGCAAAAGCGCTGGAAACGGTGAGATAAGCCTATTTTTGCAACTTTGGTTAAAATCTTCATTTTTTCATCACAGATATGCCCAAGGTGCACAAAAGTGCTGGAAACGGTGAGATAAGCCTAATTATGCAACAATGTTTAAGGTTTGGAGGTTTCATAGACTAAAGTTGAAAATCAGTGGTTTGACTGCCATAATGAAATAGGGTCACTAATCAACGTGTTTTCTCAAAAGGCCTTCACTCAATTTCCTTGATACTTAAAATGCATACAGTGGATTATAATAATGAAAAAGGATCATTTGAAATCTTGGTTTCAACTCTAAAGGAACTCTTTAAAAAAAAGATTTTAAGTTTTGGAAACCCCAATGAAAAAGTAGCAACTGCACGGTTTCTACTGTCAGATTCGCTCTAAGTGCCAAAAAGTGCTGGAAACGGGGAGATAAGCCTATTTTTGCAACAATGGTTAAAATCTTCAATTTTTCATCACAGATGTGCCCAAGATGCACAAAAGCGCTGGAAACGGTGAGATAAGCCTATTTTTGCAACAATGGTTAAAATCTTCAATTTTTCATCACAGATGTGCCCAAGATGCACAAAAGCGCTGGAAACGGTGAGATAAGCCTATTTTTGCAACTTTGGTTAAAATCTTCAATTTTTCATCACAGATGTGCCCAAGATGCGCAAAAGCGCTGGAAACGGTGAGATAAGCCTATTTTTGCAACTTTGGTTAAAATCTTCAATTTTTCATCACAGATGTGCCCAAGATGCACAAAAGCGCTGGAAACGGTGAGATAAGCCTATTTTTGCAACTTTGGTTAAAATCTTCAATTTTTCATCACAGATGTGCCCAAGATGCACAAAAGCGCTGGAAACGGTGAGATAAGCCTAATTTTGCAACAATGTTTAAGGTTTGGAGGTTTCATAGACTAAAGTTGAAAATCAGTGGTTTGACTGCCATAATGAAATAGGGTCACTAATCAACGTGTTTTCTCAAAAGGCCTTCACTCAATTTCCTTGATACTTAAAATGCATACAGTGGATTATAATAATGAAAAAGGATAATTTGAAATCTTGGTTTCAACTCTAAAGGAACTCTTTAAAAAAAAGATTTTAAATTTTGGAAACCCCAATGAAAAAGTAGCAACTGCACGGTTTCTACTGTCAGATTCGCTCTAAGTGCCAAAAAGTGCTGGAAACGGGGAGATAAGCCTATTTTTGCAACAATGGTTAAAATCTTCAATTTTTCATCACAGATGTGCCCAAGATGCACAAAAGCGCTGGAAACGGTGAGATAAGCCTATTTTTGCAACTTTGGTTAAAATCTTCAATTTTTCATCACAGATGTGCCCAAGATGCACAAAAGCGCTGGAAACGGTGAGATAAGCCTATTTTTGCAACTTTGGTTAAAATCTTCATTTTTTCATCACAGATATGCCCAAGGTGCACAAAAGTGCTGGAAACGGTGAGATAAGCCTAATTTTGCAACAATGTTTAAGGTTTGGAGGTTTCATAGACTAAAGTTGAAAATCAGTGGTTTGACTGCCATAATGAAATAGGGTCACTAATCAACGTGTTTTCTCAAAAGGCATTCAGTCAAATTCCTTGATACTTAAAATGCATACAGTGGATTATAATAATGAAAAAGGATAATTTGAAATCTTGGTTTCAACTCTAAAGGAACTCTTTAAAAAAAAGATTTTAAGTTTTGGAAACCCCAATGAAAAAGTAGCAACTGCACGGTTTCTACTGTCAGATTCGCTCTAAGTGCCAAAAAGTGCTGGAAACGGGGAGATAAGCCTATTTTTGCAACAATGGTTAAAATCTTCAATTTTTCATCACAGATGTGTCCAAGATGCACAAAAGCGCTGGAAACGGTGAGATAAGCCTATTTTTGCAACTTTGGTTAAAATCTTCAATTTTTCATCACAGATGTGCCCAAGATGCACAAAAGCGCTGGAAACGGTGAGATAAGCCTATTTTTGCAACAATGGTTAAAATCTTCAATTTTTCATCACAGATGTGCCCAAGATGCACAAAAGCGCTGGAAACGGTGAGATAAGCCTATTTTTGCAACTTTGGTTAAAATCTTCATTGTTTCATCACAGATATGCCCAAGGTGCACAAAAGTGCTGGAAACGGTGAGATAAGCCTAATTTTGCAACAATGTTTAAGGTTTGGAGGTTTCATAGACTAAAGTTGAAAATCAGTGGTTTGACTGCCATAATGAAATAGGGTCACTAATCAACGTGTTTTCTCAAAAGGCCTTCACTCAATTTCCTTGATACTTAAAATGCATACAGTGGATTATAATAATGAAAAAGGATAATTTGAAATCTTGGTTTCAACTCTAAAGGAACTCTTTAAAAAAAAGATTTTAAGTTTTGGAAACCCCAATGAAAAAGTAGCAACTGCACGGTTTCTACTGTCAGATTCGCTCTAAGTGCCAAAAAGTGCTGGAAACGGGGAGATAAGCCTATTTTTGCAACAATGGTTAAAATCTTCAATTTTTCATCACAGATGTGCCCAAGATGCACAAAAGCGCTGGAAACGGTGAGATAAGCCTATTTTTGCAACTTTGGTTAAAATCTTCAATTTTTCATCACAGATGTGCCCAAGATGCGCAAAAGCTCTGGAAACGGTGAGATAAGCCTATTTTTGCAACTTTGGTTAAAATCTTCAATTTTTCAAAACAGATGTGCCCAAGATGCGCAAAAGCGCTGGAAACGGTGAGATAAGCCTGTTTTTGCAACTTTGGTTAAAATCTTCATTTTTTCATCAAAGATATGCCCAAGGTGCACAAAAGTGCTGGAAACGGTGAGATAAGCCTAATTTTGCAACAATGTTTAAGGTTTGGAGGTTTCATAGACTAAAGTTGAAAATCAGTGGTTTGACTGCCATAATGAAATAGGGTCACTAATCAACTTGTTTTCTCAAAAGGCCTTCACTCAATTTCCTTGATACTTAAAATGCATACAGTGGATTATAATAATGAAAAAGGATAATTTGAAATCTTGGTTTCAACTCTAAAGGAACTCTTTAAAAAAAAGATTTTAAGTTTTGGAAACCCCAATGAAAAAGTAGCAACTGCACGGTTTCTACTGTCAGATTCGCTCTAAGTGCCAAAAAGTGCTGGAAACGGGGAGATAAGCCTATTTTTGCAACAATGGTTAAAATCTTCAATTTTTCATCACAGATGTGCCCAAGATGCACAAAAGCGCTGGAAACGGTGAGATAAGCCTATTTTTGCAACTTTGGTTAAAATCTTCAATTTTTCATCACAGATGTGCCCAAGATGCGCAAAAGCGCTGGAAACGGTGAGATAAGCCTATTTTTGCAACTTTGGTTAAAATCTTCAATTTTTCATCACAGATGTGCCCAAGATGCGCAAAAGCGCTGGAAACGGTGAGATAAGCCTATTTTTGCAACTTTGGTTAAAATCTTCAATTTTTCATCACAGATGTGCCCAAGATGCGCAAAAGCGCTGGAAACGGTGAGATAAGCCTATTTTTGCAACTTTGGTTAAAATCTTAAATTTTTCATCACAGATGTGCCCAAGATGCGCAAAAGCGCTGGAAACGGTGAGATAAGCCTATTTTTGCAACTTTGGTTAAAATCTTAAATTTTTCATCACAGATGTGCCCAAGATGCACAAAAGCGCTGGAAACGGTGAGATAAGCCTATTTTTGCAACTTTGGTTAAAATCTTCAATTTTTCATCACAGATGTGCCCAAGATGCACAAAAGCGCTGGAAACGGTGAGATAAGCCTAATTTTGCAACAATGTTTAAGGTTTGGAGGTTTCATAGACTAAAGTTGAAAATCAGTGGTTTGACTGCCATAATGAAATAGGGTCACTGATCAACGTGTTTTCTCAAAAGGCCTTCACTCAATTTCCTTGATACTTAAAATGCATACAGTGGATTATAATAATGAAAAAGGATAATTTGAAATCTTGGTTTCAACTCTAAAGGAACTCTTTAAAAAAAAGATTTTAAGTTTTGGAAACCCCAATGAAAAAGTAGCAACTGCACGGTTTCTACTGTCAGATTCGCTCTAAGTGCCAAAAAGTGCTGGAAACGGGGAGATAAGCCTATTTTTGCAACAATGGTTAAAATCTTCAATTTTTCATCACAGATGTGCCCAAGATGCACAAAAGCGCTGGAAACGGTGAGATAAGCCTATTTTTGCAACTTTGGTTAAAATCTTCAATTTTTCATCACAGATGTGCCCAAGATGCGCAAAAGCTCTGGAAACGGTGAGATAAGCCTATTTTTGCAACTTTGGTTAAAATCTTCAATTTTTCAAAACAGATGTGCCCAAGATGCGCAAAAGCGCTGGAAACGGTGAGATAAGCCTATTTTTGCAACTTTGGTTAAAATCTTCATTTTTTCATCACAGATATGCCCAAGGTGCACAAAAGTGCTGGAAACGGTGAGATAAGCCTAATTTTGCAACAATGTTTAAGGTTTGGAGGTTTCATAGACTAAAGTTGAAAATCAGTGGTTTGACTGCCATAATGAAATAGGGTCACTAATCAACGTGTTTTCTCAAAAGGCCTTCACTCAATTTCCTTGATACTTAAAATGCATACAGTGGATTATAATAATGAAAAAGGATAATTTGAAATCTTGGTTTCAACTCTAAAGGAACTCTTTAAAAAAAAGATTTTAAGTTTTGGAAACCCCAATGAAAAAGTAGCAACTGCACGGTTTCTACTGTCAGATTCGCTCTAAGTGCCAAAAAGTGCTGGAAACGGGGAGATAAGCCTATTTTTGCAACAATGGTTAAAATCTTCAATTTTTCATCACAGATGTGCCCAAGATGCACAAAAGCGCTGGAAACGGTGAGATAAGCCTATTTTTGCAACTTTGGTTAAAATCTTCAATTTTTCATCACAGATGTGCCCAAGATGCACAAAAGCGCTGGAAACGGTGAGATAAGCCTATTTTTGCAACTTTGGTTAAAATCTTCATTTTTTCATCACAGATATGCCCAAGGTGCACAAAAGTGCTGGAAACGGTGAGATAAGCCTAATTTTGCAACAATGTTTAAGGTTTGGAGGTTTCATAGACTAAAGTTGAAAATCAGTGGTTTGACTGCCATAATGAAATAGGGTCACTAATCAACGTGTTTTCTCAAAAGGCCTTCAGTCAAATTCCTTGATACTTAAAATGCATACAGTGGATTATAATAATTAAAAAGGATAATTTGAAATCTTGGTTTCAACTCTAAAGGAACTCTTTAAAAAAAAGATTTTAAGTTTTGGAAACCCCAATGAAAAAGTAGCAACTGCACGGTTTCTACTGTCAGATTCGCTCTAAGTGCCAAAAAGTGCTGGAAACGGGGAGATAAGCCTATTTTTGCAACAATGGTTAAAATCTTCAATTTTTCATCACAGATGTGCCCAAGATGCACAAAAGCGCTGGAAACGGTGAGATAAGCCTATTTTTGCAACTTTGGTTAAAATCTTCAATTTTTCATCACAGATGTGCCCAAGATGCGCAAAAGCTCTGGAAACGGTGAGATAAGCCTATTTTTGCAACTTTGGTTAAAATCTTCAATTTTTCATCACAGATGTGCCCAAGATGCACAAAAGCGCTGGAAACGGTGAGATAAGCCTATTTTTGCAACAATGGTTAAAATCTTCAATTTTTCATCACAGATGTGCCCAAGATGCACAAAAGCGCTGGAAACGGTGAGATAAGCCTATTTTTGCAACTTTGGTTAAAATCTTCATTTTTTCATCACAGATATGCCCAAGGTGCACAAAAGTGCTGGAAACGGTGAGATATGCCTATTTTTGCAACTTTGGTTAAAATCTTCAATTTTTCAAAACAGATGTGCCCAAGATGCGCAAAAGCGCTGGAAACGGTGAGATAAGCCTATTTTTGCAACTTTGGTTAAAATCTTCATTTTTTCATCACAGATATGCCCAAGGTGCACAAAAGTGCTGGAAACGGTGAGATAAGCCTAATTTTGCAACAATGTTTAAGGTTTGGAGGTTTCATAGACTAAAGTTGAAAATCAGTGGTTTGACTGCCATAATGAAATAGGGTCACTAATCAACGTGTTTTCTCAAAAGGCCTTCACTCAATTTCCTTGATACTTAAAATGCATACAGTGGATTATAATAATGAAAAAGGATAATTTGAAATCTTGGTTTCAACTCTAAAGGAACTCTTTAAAAAAAAGATTTTAAGTTTTGGAAACCCCAATGAAAAAGTAGCAACTGCACGGTTTCTACTGTCAGATTCGCTCTAAGTGCCAAAAAGTGCTGGAAACGGGGAGATAAGCCTATTTTTGCAACAATGGTTAAAATCTTCAATTTTTCATCACAGATGTGCCCAAGATGCACAAAAGCGCTGGAAACGGTGAGATAAGCCTATTTTTGCAACTTTGGTTAAAATCTTCAATTTTTCATCACAGATGTGCCCAAGATGCACAAAAGCGCTGGAAACGGTGAGATAAGCCTATTTTTGCAACTTTGGTTAAAATCTTCAATTTTTCATCACAGATGTGCCCAAGATGCGCAAAAGCGCTGGAAACGGTGAGATAAGCCTATTTTTGCAACTTTGGTTAAAATCTTCAATTTTTCATCACAGATGTGCCCAAGATGCGCAAAAGCGCTGGAAACGGTGAGATAAGCCTATTTTTGCAACTTTGGTTAAAATCTTCAATTTTTCATCACAGATGTGCCCAAGATGCGCAAAAGCGCTGGAAACGGTGAGATAAGCCTATTTTTGCAACTTTGGTTAAAATCTTCAATTTTTCATCACAGATGTGCCCAAGATGCACAAAAGCGCTGGAAACGGTGAGATAAGCCTAATTTTGCAACAATGTTTAAGGTTTGGAGGTTTCATAGACTAAAGTTGAAAATCAGTGGTTTGACTGCCATAATGAAATAGGGTCACTGATCAACGTGTTTTCTCAAAAGGCCTTCACTCAATTTCCTTGATACTTAAAATGCATACAGTGGATTATAATAATGAAAAAGGATAATTTGAAATCTTGGTTTCAACTCTAAAGGAACTCTTTAAAAAAAAGATTTTAAGTTTTGGAAACCCCAATGAAAAAGTAGCAACTGCACGGTTTCTACTGTCAGATTCGCTCTAAGTGCCAAAAAGTGCTGGAAACGGGGAGATAAGCCTATTTTTGCAACAATGGTTAAAATCTTCAATTTTTCATCACAGATGTGCCCAAGATGCACAAAAGCGCTGGAAACGGTGAGATAAGCCTATTTTTGCAACTTTGGTTAAAATCTTCAATTTTTCATCACAGATGTGCCCAAGATGCGCAAAAGCTCTGGAAACGGTGAGATAAGCCTATTTTTGCAACTTTGGTTAAAATCTTCAATTTTTCAAAACAGATGTGCCCAAGATGCGCAAAAGCGCTGGAAACGGTGAGATAAGCCTATTTTTGCAACTTTGGTTAAAATCTTCATTTTTTCATCACAGATATGCCCAAGGTGCACAAAAGTGCTGGAAACGGTGAGATAAGCCTAATTTTGCAACAATGTTTAAGGTTTGGAGGTTTCATAGACTAAAGTTGAAAATCAGTGGTTTGACTGCCATAATGAAATAGGGTCACTAATCAACGTGTTTTCTCAAAAGGCCTTCACTCAATTTCCTTGATACTTAAAATGCATACAGTGGATTATAATAATGAAAAAGGATAATTTGAAATCTTGGTTTCAACTCTAAAGGAACTCTTTAAAAAAAAGATTTTAAGTTTTGGAAACCCCAATGAAAAAGTAGCAACTGCACGGTTTCTACTGTCAGATTCGCTCTAAGTGCCAAAAAGTGCTGGAAACGGGGAGATAAGCCTATTTTTGCAACAATGGTTAAAATCTTCAATTTTTCATCACAGATGTGCCCAAGATGCACAAAAGCGCTGGAAACGGTGAGATAAGCCTATTTTTGCAACTTTGGTTAAAATCTTCAATTTTTCATCACAGATGTGCCCAAGATGCACAAAAGCGCTGGAAACGGTGAGATAAGCCTATTTTTGCAACTTTGGTTAAAATCTTCATTTTTTCATCACAGATATGCCCAAGGTGCACAAAAGTGCTGGAAACGGTGAGATAAGCCTAATTTTGCAACAATGTTTAAGGTTTGGAGGTTTCATAGACTAAAGTTGAAAATCAGTGGTTTGACTGCCATAATGAAATAGGGTCACTAATCAACGTGTTTTCTCAAAAGGCCTTCAGTCAAATTCCTTGATACTTAAAATGCATACAGTGGATTATAATAATTAAAAAGGATAATTTGAAATCTTGGTTTCAACTCTAAAGGAACTCTTTAAAAAAAAGATTTTAAGTTTTGGAAACCCCAATGAAAAAGTAGCAACTGCACGGTTTCTACTGTCAGATTCGCTCTAAGTGCCAAAAAGTGCTGGAAACGGGGAGATAAGCCTATTTTTGCAACAATGGTTAAAATCTTCAATTTTTCATCACAGATGTGCCCAAGATGCACAAAAGCGCTGGAAACGGTGAGATAAGCCTATTTTTGCAACTTTGGTTAAAATCTTCAATTTTTCATCACAGATGTGCCCAAGATGCACAAAAGCGCTGGAAACGGTGAGATAAGCCTATTTTTGCAACTTTGGTTAAAATCTTCATTTTTTCATCACAGATATGCCCAAGGTGCACAAAAGTGCTGGAAACGGTGAGATAAGCCTAATTTTGCAACAATGTTTAAGGTTTGGAGGTTTCATAGACTAAAGTTGAAAATCAGTGGTTTGACTGCCATAATGAAATAGGGTCACTAATCAACGTGTTTTCTCAAAAGGCCTTCAGTCAAATTCCTTGATACTTAAAATGCATACAGTGGATTATAATAATTAAAAAGGATAATTTAAAATCTTGGTTTCAACTCTAAAGGAACTCTTTAAAAAAAAGATTTTAAGTTTTGGAAACCCCAATGAAAAAGTAGCAACTGCACGGTTTCTACTGTCAGATTCGCTCTAAGTGCCAAAAAGTGCTGGAAACGGGGAGATAAGCCTATTTTTGCAACAATGGTTAAAATCTTCAATTTTTCATCACAGATGTGTCCAAGATGCACAAAAGCGCTGGAAACTGTGAGATAAGCCTATTTTTGCAACTTTGGTTAAAATCTTCAATTTTTCATCACAGATGTGCCCAAGATGCGCAAAAGCGCTGGAAACGGTGAGATAAGCCTATTTTTGCAACTTTGGTTAAAATCTTAAATTTTTCATCACAGATGTGCCCAAGATGCGCAAAAGCGCTGGAAACGGTGAGATAAGCCTATTTTTGCAACTTTGGTTAAAATCTTCAATTTTTCATCACAGATGTGCCCAAGATGCGCAAAAGCGCTGGAAACGGTGAGATAAGCCTATTTTTGCAACTTTGGTTAAAATCTTCATTTTTTCATCAAAGATATGCCCAAGGTGCACAAAAGTGCTGGAAACGGTGAGATAAGCCTAATTTTGCAACAATGTTTAAGGTTTGGAGGTTTCATAGACTAAAGTTGAAAATCAGTGGTTTGACTGCCATAATGAAATAGGGTCACTAATCAACTTGTTTTCTCAAAAGGCCTTCACTCAATTTCCTTGATACTTAAAATGCATACAGTGGATTATAATAATGAAAAAGGATAATTTGAAATCTTGGTTTCAACTCTAAAGGAACTCTTTAAAAAAAAGATTTTAAGTTTTGGAAACCCCAATGAAAAAGTAGCAACTGCACGGTTTCTACTGTCAGATTCGCTCTAAGTGCCAAAAAGTGCTGGAAACGGGGAGATAAGCCTATTTTTGCAACAATGGTTAAAATCTTCAATTTTTCATCACAGATGTGCCCAAGATGCACAAAAGCGCTGGAAACGGTGAGATAAGCCTATTTTTGCAACTTTGGTTAAAATCTTCAATTTTTCATCACAGATGTGCCCAAGATGCACAAAAGCGCTGGAAACGGTGAGATAAGCCTATTTTTGCAACTTTGGTTAAAATCTTCAATTTTTCATCACAGATGTGCCCAAGATGCGCAAAAGCGCTGGAAACGGTGAGATAAGCCTATTTTTGCAACTTTGGTTAAAATCTTCAATTTTTCAAAACAGATGTGCCCAAGATGCGCAAAAGCGCTGGAAACGGTGAGATAAGCCTATTTTTGCAACTTTGGTTAAAATCTTCATTTTTTCATCACAGATATGCCCAAGGTGCACAAAAGTGCTGGAAACGGTGAGATAAGCCTAATTTTGCAACAATGTTTAAGGTTTGGAGGTTTCATAGACTAAAGTTGAAAATCATTGGTTTGACTGCCATAATGAAATAGGGTCACTAATCAACGTGTTTTCTCAAAAGGCCTTCACTCAATTTCCTTGATACTTAAAATGCATACAGTGGATTATAATAATGAAAAAGGATAATTTGAAATCTTGGTTTCAACTCTAAAGGAACTCTTTAAAAAAAAGATTTTAAGTTTTGGAAACCCCAATGAAAAAGTAGCAACTGCACGGTTTCTACTGTCAGATTCGCTCTAAGTGCCAAAAAGTGCTGGAAACGGGGAGATAAGCCTATTTTTGCAACAATGGTTAAAATCTTCAATTTTTCATCACAGATGTGCCCAAGATGCACAAAAGCGCTGGAAACGGTGAGATAAGCCTATTTTTGCAACTTTGGTTAAAATCTTCAATTTTTCATCACAGATGTGCCCAAGATGCGCAAAAGCTCTGGAAACGGTGAGATAAGCCTATTTTTGCAACTTTGGTTAAAATCTTCAATTTTTCAAAACAGATGTGCCCAAGATGCGCAAAAGCGCTGGAAACGGTGAGATAAGCCTATTTTTGCAACTTTGGTTAAAATCTTCATTTTTTCATCACAGATATGCCCAAGGTGCACAAAAGTGCTGGAAACGGTGAGATAAGCCTAATTTTGCAACAATGTTTAAGGTTTGGAGGTTTCATAGACTAAAGTTGAAAATCAGTGGTTTGACTGCCATAATGAAATAGGGTCACTAATCAACGTGTTTTCTCAAAAGGCCTTCACTCAATTTCCTTGATACTTAAAATGCATACAGTGGATTATAATAATGAAAAAGGATAATTTGAAATCTTGGTTTCAACTCTAAAGGAACTCTTTAAAAAAAAGATTTTAAGTTTTGGAAACCCCAATGAAAAAGTAGCAACTGCACGGTTTCTACTGTCAGATTCGCTCTAAGTGCCAAAAAGTGCTGGAAACGGGGAGATAAGCCTATTTTTGCAACAATGGTTAAAATCTTCAATTTTTCATCACAGATGTGCCCAAGATGCACAAAAGCGCTGGAAACGGTGAGATAAGCCTATTTTTGCAACTTTGGTTAAAATCTTCATTTTTTCATCAAAGATATGCCCAAGGTGCACAAAAGTGCTGGAAACGGTGAGATAAGCCTAATTTTGCAACAATGTTTAAGGTTTGGAGGTTTCATAGACTAAAGTTGAAAATCAGTGGTTTGACTGCCATAATGAAATAGGGTCACTAATCAACTTGTTTTCTCAAAAGGCCTTCACTCAATTTCCTTGATACTTAAAATGCATACAGTGGATTATAATAATGAAAAAGGATAATTTGAAATCTTGGTTTCAACTCTAAAGGAACTCTTTAAAAAAAAGATTTTAAGTTTTGGAAACCCCAATGAAAAAGTAGCAACTGCACGGTTTCTACTGTCAGATTCGCTCTAAGTGCCAAAAAGTGCTGGAAACGGGGAGATAAGCCTATTTTTGCAACAATGGTTAAAATCTTCAATTTTTCATCACAGATGTGCCCAAGATGCACAAAAGCGCTGGAAACGGTGAGATAAGCCTATTTTTGCAACTTTGGTTAAAATCTTCAATTTTTCATCACAGATGTGCCCAAGATGCGCAAAAGCTCTGGAAACGGTGAGATAAGCCTATTTTTGCAACTTTGGTTAAAATCTTCAATTTTTCAAAACAGATGTGCCCAAGATGCGCAAAAGCGCTGGAAACGGTGAGATAAGCCTATTTTTGCAACTTTGGTTAAAATCTTCATTTTTTCATCACAGATATGCCCAAGGTGCACAAAAGTGCTGGAAACGGTGAGATAAGCCTAATTTTGCAACAATGTTTAAGGTTTGGAGGTTTCATAGACTAAAGTTGAAAATCAGTGGTTTGACTGCCATAATGAAATAGGGTCACTAATCAACGTGTTTTCTCAAAAGGCCTTCACTCAATTTCCTTGATACTTAAAATGCATACAGTGGATTATAATAATGAAAAAGGATAATTTGAAATCTTGGTTTCAACTCTAAAGGAACTCTTTAAAAAAAAGATTTTAAGTTTTGGAAACCCCAATGAAAAAGTAGCAACTGCACGGTTTCTACTGTCAGATTCGCTCTAAGTGCCAAAAAGTGCTGGAAACGGGGAGATAAGCCTATTTTTGCAACAATGGTTAAAATCTTCAATTTTTCATCACAGATGTGCCCAAGATGCACAAAAGCGCTGGAAACGGTGAGATAAGCCTATTTTTGCAACTTTGGTTAAAATCTTCATTTTTTCATCAAAGATATGCCCAAGGTGCACAAAAGTGCTGGAAACGGTGAGATAAGCCTAATTTTGCAACAATGTTTAAGGTTTGGAGGTTTCATAGACTAAAGTTGAAAATCAGTGGTTTGACTGCCATAATGAAATAGGGTCACTAATCAACTTGTTTTCTCAAAAGGCCTTCACTCAATTTCCTTGATACTTAAAATGCATACAGTGGATTATAATAATGAAAAAGGATAATTTGAAATCTTGGTTTCAACTCTAAAGGAACTCTTTAAAAAAAAGATTTTAAGTTTTGGAAACCCCAATGAAAAAGTAGCAACTGCACGGTTTCTACTGTCAGATTCGCTCTAAGTGCCAAAAAGTGCTGGAAACGGGGAGATAAGCCTATTTTTGCAACAATGGTTAAAATCTTCAATTTTTCATCACAGATGTGCCCAAGATGCACAAAAGCGCTGGAAACGGTGAGATAAGCCTATTTTTGCAACTTTGGTTAAAATCTTCAATTTTTCATCACAGATGTGCCCAAGATGCACAAAAGCGCTGGAAACGGTGAGATAAGCCTATTTTTGCAACTTTGGTTAAAATCTTCATTTTTTCATCACAGATATGCCCAAGGTGCACAAAAGTGCTGGAAACGGTGAGATAAGCCTAATTTTGCAACAATGTTTAAGGTTTGGAGGTTTCATAGACTAAAGTTGAAAATCAGTGGTTTGACTGCCATAATGAAATAGGGTCACTAATCAACGTGTTTTCTCAAAAGGCCTTCAGTCAAATTCCTTGATACTTAAAATGCATACAGTGGATTATAATAATTAAAAAGGATAATTTGAAATCTTGGTTTCAACTCTAAAGGAACTCTTTAAAAAAAAGATTTTAAGTTTTGGAAACCCCAATGAAAAAGTAGCAACTGCACGGTTTCTACTGTCAGATTCGCTCTAAGTGCCAAAAAGTGCTGGAAACGGGGAGATAAGCCTATTTTTGCAACAATGGTTAAAATCTTCAATTTTTCATCACAGATGTGCCCAAGATGCACAAAAGCGCTGGAAACGGTGAGATAAGCCTATTTTTGCAACTTTGGTTAAAATCTTCAATTTTTCATCACAGATGTGCCCAAGATGCGCAAAAGCTCTGGAAACGGTGAGATAAGCCTATTTTTGCAACTTTGGTTAAAATCTTCAATTTTTCATCACAGATGTGCCCAAGATGCACAAAAGCGCTGGAAACGGTGAGATAAGCCTATTTTTGCAACAATGGTTAAAATCTTCAATTTTTCATCACAGATGTGCCCAAGATGCACAAAAGCGCTGGAAACGGTGAGATAAGCCTATTTTTGCAACTTTGGTTAAAATCTTCATTTTTTCATCACAGATATGCCCAAGGTGCACAAAAGTGCTGGAAACGGTGAGATATGCCTATTTTTGCAACTTTGGTTAAAATCTTCAATTTTTCAAAACAGATGTGCCCAAGATGCGCAAAAGCGCTGGAAACGGTGAGATAAGCCTATTTTTGCAACTTTGGTTAAAATCTTCATTTTTTCATCACAGATATGCCCAAGGTGCACAAAAGTGCTGGAAACGGTGAGATAAGCCTAATTTTGCAACAATGTTTAAGGTTTGGAGGTTTCATAGACTAAAGTTGAAAATCAGTGGTTTGACTGCCATAATGAAATAGGGTCACTAATCAACGTGTTTTCTCAAAAGGCCTTCACTCAATTTCCTTGATACTTAAAATGCATACAGTGGATTATAATAATGAAAAAGGATAATTTGAAATCTTGGTTTCAACTCTAAAGGAACTCTTTAAAAAAAAGATTTTAAGTTTTGGAAACCCCAATGAAAAAGTAGCAACTGCACGGTTTCTACTGTCAGATTCGCTCTAAGTGCCAAAAAGTGCTGGAAACGGGGAGATAAGCCTATTTTTGCAACAATGGTTAAAATCTTCAATTTTTCATCACAGATGTGCCCAAGATGCACAAAAGCGCTGGAAACGGTGAGATAAGCCTATTTTTGCAACTTTGGTTAAAATCTTCAATTTTTCATCACAGATGTGCCCAAGATGCACAAAAGCGCTGGAAACGGTGAGATAAGCCTATTTTTGCAACTTTGGTTAAAATCTTCATTTTTTCATCACAGATATGCCCAAGGTGCACAAAAGTGCTGGAAACGGTGAGATAAGCCTAATTTTGCAACAATGTTTAAGGTTTGGAGGTTTCATAGACTAAAGTTGAAAATCAGTGGTTTGACTGCCATAATGAAATAGGGTCACTAATCAACGTGTTTTCTCAAAAGGCCTTCAGTCAAATTCCTTGATACTTAAAATGCATACAGTGGATTATAATAATTAAAAAGGATAATTTGAAATCTTGGTTTCAACTCTAAAGGAACTCTTTAAAAAAAAGATTTTAAGTTTTGGAAACCCCAATGAAAAAGTAGCAACTGCACGGTTTCTACTGTCAGATTCGCTCTAAGTGCCAAAAAGTGCTGGAAACGGGGAGATAAGCCTATTTTTGCAACAATGGTTAAAATCTTCAATTTTTCATCACAGATGTGCCCAAGATGCACAAAAGCGCTGGAAACGGTGAGATAAGCCTATTTTTGCAACTTTGGTTAAAATCTTCAATTTTTCATCACAGATGTGCCCAAGATGCACAAAAGCGCTGGAAACGGTGAGATAAGCCTATTTTTGCAACTTTGGTTAAAATCTTCATTTTTTCATCACAGATATGCCCAAGGTGCACAAAAGTGCTGGAAACGGTGAGATAAGCCTAATTTTGCAACAATGTTTAAGGTTTGGAGGTTTCATAGACTAAAGTTGAAAATCAGTGGTTTGACTGCCATAATGAAATAGGGTCACTAATCAACGTGTTTTCTCAAAAGGCCTTCAGTCAAATTCCTTGATACTTAAAATGCATACAGTGGATTATAATAATTAAAAAGGATAATTTAAAATCTTGGTTTCAACTCTAAAGGAACTCTTTAAAAAAAAGATTTTAAGTTTTGGAAACCCCAATGAAAAAGTAGCAACTGCACGGTTTCTACTGTCAGATTCGCTCTAAGTGCCAAAAAGTGCTGGAAACGGGGAGATAAGCCTATTTTTGCAACAATGGTTAAAATCTTCAATTTTTCATCACAGATGTGTCCAAGATGCACAAAAGCGCTGGAAACTGTGAGATAAGCCTATTTTTGCAACTTTGGTTAAAATCTTCAATTTTTCATCACAGATGTGCCCAAGATGCGCAAAAGCGCTGGAAACGGTGAGATAAGCCTATTTTTGCAACTTTGGTTAAAATCTTAAATTTTTCATCACAGATGTGCCCAAGATGCGCAAAAGCGCTGGAAACGGTGAGATAAGCCTATTTTTGCAACTTTGGTTAAAATCTTCAATTTTTCATCACAGATGTGCCCAAGATGCACAAAAGCGCTGGAAACGGTGAGATAAGCCTATTTTTGCAACTTTGGTTAAAATCTTCATTTTTTCATCAAAGATATGCCCAAGGTGCACAAAAGTGCTGGAAACGGTGAGATAAGCCTAATTTTGCAACAATGTTTAAGGTTTGGAGGTTTCATAGACTAAAGTTGAAAATCAGTGGTTTGACTGCCATAATGAAATAGGGTCACTAATCAACTTGTTTTCTCAAAAGGCCTTCACTCAATTTCCTTGATACTTAAAATGCATACAGTGGATTATAATAATGAAAAAGGATAATTTGAAATCTTGGTTTCAACTCTAAAGGAACTCTTTAAAAAAAAGATTTTAAGTTTTGGAAACCCCAATGAAAAAGTAGCAACTGCACGGTTTCTACTGTCAGATTCGCTCTAAGTGCCAAAAAGTGCTGGAAACGGGGAGATAAGCCTATTTTTGCAACAATGGTTAAAATCTTCAATTTTTCATCACAGATGTGCCCAAGATGCACAAAAGCGCTGGAAACGGTGAGATAAGCCTATTTTTGCAACTTTGGTTAAAATCTTCAATTTTTCATCACAGATGTGCCCAAGATGCACAAAAGCGCTGGAAACGGTGAGATAAGCCTATTTTTGCAACTTTGGTTAAAATCTTCAATTTTTCATCACAGATGTGCCCAAGATGCGCAAAAGCGCTGGAAACGGTGAGATAAGCCTATTTTTGCAACTTTGGTTAAAATCTTCAATTTTTCAAAACAGATGTGCCCAAGATGCGCAAAAGCGCTGGAAACGGTGAGATAAGCCTATTTTTGCAACTTTGGTTAAAATCTTCATTTTTTCATCACAGATATGCCCAAGGTGCACAAAAGTGCTGGAAACGGTGAGATAAGCCTAATTTTGCAACAATGTTTAAGGTTTGGAGGTTTCATAGACTAAAGTTGAAAATCATTGGTTTGACTGCCATAATGAAATAGGGTCACTAATCAACGTGTTTTCTCAAAAGGCCTTCACTCAATTTCCTTGATACTTAAAATGCATACAGTGGATTATAATAATGAAAAAGGATAATTTGAAATCTTGGTTTCAACTCTAAAGGAACTCTTTAAAAAAAAGATTTTAAGTTTTGGAAACCCCAATGAAAAAGTAGCAACTGCACGGTTTCTACTGTCAGATTCGCTCTAAGTGCCAAAAAGTGCTGGAAACGGGGAGATAAGCCTATTTTTGCAACAATGGTTAAAATCTTCAATTTTTCATCACAGATGTGCCCAAGATGCACAAAAGCGCTGGAAACGGTGAGATAAGCCTATTTTTGCAACTTTGGTTAAAATCTTCAATTTTTCATCACAGATGTGCCCAAGATGCGCAAAAGCTCTGGAAACGGTGAGATAAGCCTATTTTTGCAACTTTGGTTAAAATCTTCAATTTTTCAAAACAGATGTGCCCAAGATGCGCAAAAGCGCTGGAAACGGTGAGATAAGCCTATTTTTGCAACTTTGGTTAAAATCTTCATTTTTTCATCACAGATATGCCCAAGGTGCACAAAAGTGCTGGAAACGGTGAGATAAGCCTAATTTTGCAACAATGTTTAAGGTTTGGAGGTTTCATAGACTAAAGTTGAAAATCAGTGGTTTGACTGCCATAATGAAATAGGGTCACTAATCAACGTGTTTTCTCAAAAGGCCTTCACTCAATTTCCTTGATACTTAAAATGCATACAGTGGATTATAATAATGAAAAAGGATAATTTGAAATCTTGGTTTCAACTCTAAAGGAACTCTTTAAAAAAAAGATTTTAAGTTTTGGAAACCCCAATGAAAAAGTAGCAACTGCACGGTTTCTACTGTCAGATTCGCTCTAAGTGCCAAAAAGTGCTGGAAACGGGGAGATAAGCCTATTTTTGCAACAATGGTTAAAATCTTCAATTTTTCATCACAGATGTGCCCAAGATGCACAAAAGCGCTGGAAACGGTGAGATAAGCCTATTTTTGCAACTTTGGTTAAAATCTTCATTTTTTCATCAAAGATATGCCCAAGGTGCACAAAAGTGCTGGAAACGGTGAGATAAGCCTAATTTTGCAACAATGTTTAAGGTTTGGAGGTTTCATAGACTAAAGTTGAAAATCAGTGGTTTGACTGCCATAATGAAATAGGGTCACTAATCAACTTGTTTTCTCAAAAGGCCTTCACTCAATTTCCTTGATACTTAAAATGCATACAGTGGATTATAATAATGAAAAAGGATAATTTGAAATCTTGGTTTCAACTCTAAAGGAACTCTTTAAAAAAAAGATTTTAAGTTTTGGAAACCCCAATGAAAAAGTAGCAACTGCACGGTTTCTACTGTCAGATTCGCTCTAAGTGCCAAAAAGTGCTGGAAACGGGGAGATAAGCCTATTTTTGCAACAATGGTTAAAATCTTCAATTTTTCATCACAGATGTGCCCAAGATGCACAAAAGCGCTGGAAACGGTGAGATAAGCCTATTTTTGCAACTTTGGTTAAAATCTTCAATTTTTCATCACAGATGTGCCCAAGATGCACAAAAGCGCTGGAAACGGTGAGATAAGCCTATTTTTGCAACTTTGGTTAAAATCTTCATTTTTTCATCACAGATATGCCCAAGGTGCACAAAAGTGCTGGAAACGGTGAGATAAGCCTAATTTTGCAACAATGTTTAAGGTTTGGAGGTTTCATAGACTAAAGTTGAAAATCAGTGGTTTGACTGCCATAATGAAATAGGGTCACTAATCAACGTGTTTTCTCAAAAGGCCTTCAGTCAAATTCCTTGATACTTAAAATGCATACAGTGGATTATAATAATGAAAAAGGATAATTTGAAATCTTGGTTTCAACTCTAAAGGAACTCTTTAAAAAAAAGATTTTAAGTTTTGGAAACCCCAATGAAAAAGTAGCAACTGCACGGTTTCTACTGTCAGATTCGCTCTAAGTGCCAAAAAGTGCTGGAAACGGGGAGATAGGCCTATTTTTGCAACAATGGTTAAAATCTTCAATTTTTCATCACAGATGTGCCCAAGATGCACAAAAGCGCTGGAAACGGTGAGATAAGCCTATTTTTGCAACTTTGGTTAAAATCTTCAATTTTTCATCACAGATGTGCCCAAGATGCGCAAAAGCTCTGGAAACGGTGAGATAAGCCTATTTTTGCAACTTTGGTTAAAATCTTCAATTTTTCATCACAGATGTGCCCAAGATGCACAAAAGCGCTGGAAACGGTGAGATAAGCCTATTTTTGCAACAATGGTTAAAATCTTCAATTTTTCATCACAGATGTGCCCAAGATGCACAAAAGCGCTGGAAACGGTGAGATAAGCCTATTTTTGCAACTTTGGTTAAAATCTTCATTTTTTCATCACAGATATGCCCAAGGTGCACAAAAGTGCTGGAAACGGTGAGATAAGCCTAATTTTGCAACAATGTTTAAGGTTTGGAGGTTTCATAGACTAAAGTTGAAAATCAGTGGTTTGACTGCCATAATGAAATAGGGTCACTAATCAACGTGTTTTCTCAAAAGGCCTTCACTCAATTTCCTTGATACTTAAAATGCATACAGTGGATTATAATAATGAAAAAGGATAATTTGAAATCTTGGTTTCAACTCTAAAGGAACTCTTTAAAAAAAAGATTTTAAGTTTTGGAAACCCCAATGAAAAAGTAGCAACTGCACGGTTTCTACTGTCAGATTCGCTCTAAGTGCCAAAAAGTGCTGGAAACGGGGAGATAAGCCTATTTTTGCAACAATGGTTAAAATCTTCAATTTTTCATCACAGATGTGTCCAAGATGCACAAAAGCGCTGGAAACGGTGAGATAAGCCTATTTTTGCAACTTTGGTTAAAATCTTCAATTTTTCATCACAGATGTGCCCAAGATGCACAAAAGCGCTGGAAACGGTGAGATAAGCCTATTTTTGCAACAATGGTTAAAATCTTCAATTTTTCATCACAGATGTGCCCAAGATGCACAAAAGCGCTGGAAACGGTGAGATAAGCCTAATTTTGCAACAATGTTTAAGGTTTGGAGGTTTCATAGACTAAAGTTGAAAATCAGTGGTTTGACTGCCATAATGAAATAGGGTCACTAATCAACGTGTTTTCTCAAAAGGCCTTCAGTCAAATTCCTTGATACTTAAAATGCATACAGTGGATTATAATAATTAAAAAGGATAATTTGAAATCTTGGTTTCAACTCTAAAGGAACTCTTTAAAAAAAAGATTTTAAGTTTTGGAAACCCCAATGAAAAAGTAGCAACTGCACGGTTTCTACTGTCAGATTCGCTCTAAGTGCCAAAAAGTGCTGGAAACGGGGAGATAGGCCTATTTTTGCAACAATGGTTAAAATCTTCAATTTTTCATCACAGATGTGCCCAAGATGCACAAAAGCGCTGGAAACGGTGAGATAAGCCTATTTTTGCAACTTTGGTTAAAATCTTCAATTTTTCATCACAGATGTGCCCAAGATGCGCAAAAGCTCTGGAAACGGTGAGATAAGCCTATTTTTGCAACTTTGGTTAAAATCTTCAATTTTTCATCACAGATGTGCCCAAGATGCACAAAAGCGCTGGAAACGGTGAGATAAGCCTATTTTTGCAACAATGGTTAAAATCTTCAATTTTTCATCACAGATGTGCCCAAGATGCACAAAAGCGCTGGAAACGGTGAGATAAGCCTATTTTTGCAACTTTGGTTAAAATCTTCATTTTTTCATCACAGATATGCCCAAGGTGCACAAAAGTGCTGGAAACGGTGAGATAAGCCTAATTTTGCAACAATGTTTAAGGTTTGGAGGTTTCATAGACTAAAGTTGAAAATCAGTGGTTTGACTGCCATAATGAAATAGGGTCACTAATCAACGTGTTTTCTCAAAAGGCCTTCACTCAATTTCCTTGATACTTAAAATGCATACAGTGGATTATAATAATGAAAAAGGATAATTTGAAATCTTGGTTTCAACTCTAAAGGAACTCTTTAAAAAAAAGATTTTAAGTTTTGGAAACCCCAATGAAAAAGTAGCAACTGCACGGTTTCTACTGTCAGATTCGCTCTAAGTGCCAAAAAGTGCTGGAAACGGGGAGATAAGCCTATTTTTGCAACAATGGTTAAAATCTTCAATTTTTCATCACAGATGTGTCCAAGATGCACAAAAGCGCTGGAAACGGTGAGATAAGCCTATTTTTGCAACTTTGGTTAAAATCTTCAATTTTTCATCACAGATGTGCCCAAGATGCACAAAAGCGCTGGAAACGGTGAGATAAGCCTATTTTTGCAACAATGGTTAAAATCTTCAATTTTTCATCACAGATGTGCCCAAGATGCACAAAAGCGCTGGAAACGGTGAGATAAGCCTAATTTTGCAACAATGTTTAAGGTTTGGAGGTTTCATAGACTAAAGTTGAAAATCAGTGGTTTGACTGCCATAATGAAATAGGGTCACTAATCAACGTGTTTTCTCAAAAGGCCTTCAGTCAAATTCCTTGATACTTAAAATGCATACAGTGGATTATAATAATTAAAAAGGATAATTTGAAATCTTGGTTTCAACTCTAAAGGAACTCTTTAAAAAAAAGATTTTAAGTTTTGGAAACCCCAATGAAAAAGTAGCAACTGCACGGTTTCTACTGTCAGATTCGCTCTAAGTGCCAAAAAGTGCTGGAAACGGGGAGATAAGCCTATTTTTGCAACAATGGTTAAAATCTTCAATTTTTCATCACAGATGTGCCCAAGATGCACAAAAGCGCTGGAAACGGTGAGATAAGCCTATTTTTGCAACTTTGGTTAAAATCTTCAATTTTTCATCACAGATGTGCCCAAGATGCACAAAAGCGCTGGAAACGGTGAGATAAGCCTATTTTTGCAACTTTGGTTAAAATCTTCATTTTTTCATCACAGATATGCCCAAGGTGCACAAAAGTGCTGGAAACGGTGAGATAAGCCTAATTTTGCAACAATGTTTAAGGTTTGGAGGTTTCATAGACTAAAGTTGAAAATCAGTGGTTTGACTGCCATAATGAAATAGGGTCACTAATCAACGTGTTTTCTCAAAAGGCCTTCAGTCAAATTCCTTGATACTTAAAATGCATACAGTGGATTATAATAATGAAAAAGGATAATTTGAAATCTTGGTTTCAATTCTAAAGGAACTCTTTAAAAAAAAGATTTTAAGTTTTGGAAACCCCAATGAAAAAGTAGCAACTGCACGGTTTCTACTGTCAGATTCGCTCTAAGTGCCAAAAAGTGCTGGAAACGGGGAGATAAGCCTATTTTTGCAACAATGGTTAAAATCTTCAATTTTTCATCACAGATGTGTCCAAGATGCACAAAAGCGCTGGAAACGGTGAGATAAGCCTATTTTTGCAACTTTGGTTAAAATCTTCAATTTTTCATCACAGATGTGCCCAAGATGCGCAAAAGCGCTGGAAACGGTGAGATAAGCCTATTTTTGCAACTTTGGTTAAAATCTTCAATTTTTCATCACAGATGTGCCCAAGATGCACAAAAGCGCTGGAAACGGTGAGATAAGCCTATTTTTGCAACAATGGTTAAAATCTTCAATTTTTCATCACAGATGTGCCCAAGATGCACAAAAGCGCTGGAAACGGTGAGATAAGCCTATTTTTGCAACTTTGGTTAAAATCTTCATTTTTTCATCACAGATATGCCCAAGGTGCACAAAAGTGCTGGAAACGGTGAGATAAGCCTAATTTTGCAACAATGTTTAAGGTTTGGAGGTTTCATAGACTAAAGTTGAAAATCAGTGGTTTGACTGCCATAATGAAATAGGGTCACTAATCAACGTGTTTTCTCAAAAGGCCTTCACTCAATTTCCTTGATACTTAAAATGCATACAGTGGATTATAATAATGAAAAAGGATAATTTGAAATCTTGGTTTCAACTCTAAAGGAACTCTTTAAAAAAAAGATTTTAAGTTTTGGAAACCCCAATGAAAAAGTAGCAACTGCACGGTTTCTACTGTCAGATTCGCTCTAAGTGCCAAAAAGTGCTGGAAACGGGGAGATAAGCCTATTTTTGCAACAATGGTTAAAATCTTCAATTTTTCATCACAGATGTGTCCAAGATGCACAAAAGCACTGGAAACGGTGAGATAAGCCTATTTTTGCAACTTTGGTTAAAATCTTCAATTTTTCATCACAGATGTGCCCAAGATGCACAAAAGCGCTGGAAACGGTGAGATAAGCCTAATTTTGCAACAATGTTTAAGGTTTGGAGGTTTCATAGACTAAAGTTGAAAATCAGTGGTTTGACTGCCATAATGAAATAGGGTCACTAATCAACGTGTTTTCTCAAAAGGCCTTCAGTCAAATTCCTTGATACTTAAAATGCATACAGTGGATTATAATAATTAAAAAGGATAATTTGAAATCTTGGTTTCAACTCTAAAGGAACTCTTTAAAAAAAAGATTTTAAGTTTTGGAAACCCCAATGAAAAAGTAGCAACTGCACGGTTTCTACTGTCAGATTCGCTCTAAGTGCCAAAAAGTGCTGGAAACGGGGAGATAAGCCTATTTTTGCAACAATGGTTAAAATCTTCAATTTTTCATCACAGATGTGCCCAAGATGCACAAAAGCGCTGGAAACGGTGAGATAAGCCTATTTTTGCAACTTTGGTTAAAATCTTCAATTTTTCATCACAGATGTGCCCAAGATGCACAAAAGCGCTGGAAACGGTGAGATAAGCCTATTTTTGCAATTTTGGTTAAAATCTTCATTTTTTCATCACAGATATGCCCAAGGTGCACAAAAGTGCTGGAAACGGTGAGATAAGCCTAATTTTGCAACAATGTTTAAGGTTTGGAGGTTTCATAGACTAAAGTTGAAAATCAGTGGTTTGACTGCCATAATGAAATAGGGTCACTAATCAACGTGTTTTCTCAAAAGGCCTTCAGTCAAATTCCTTGATACTTAAAATGCATACAGTGGATTATAATAATTAAAAAGGATAATTTGAAATCTTGGTTTCAATTCTAAAGGAACTCTTTAAAAAAAAGATTTTAAGTTTTGGAAACCCCAATGAAAAAGTAGCAACTGCACGGTTTCTACTGTCAGATTCGCTCTAAGTGCCAAAAAGTGCTGGAAACGGGGAGATAAGCCTATTTTTGCAACAATGGTTAAAATCTTCAATTTTTCATCACAGATGTGTCCAAGATGCACAAAAGCGCTGGAAACGGTGAGATAAGCCTATTTTTGCAACTTTGGTTAAAATCTTCAATTTTTCATCACAGATGTGCCCAAGATGCGCAAAAGCGCTGGAAACGGTGAGATAAGCCTATTTTTGCAACTTTGGTTAAAATCTTAAATTTTTCATCACAGATGTGCCCAAGATGCGCAAAAGCGCTGGAAACGGTGAGATAAGCCTATTTTTGCAACTTTGGTTAAAATCTTCAATTTTTCATCACAGATGTGCCCAAGATGCGCAAAAGCGCTGGAAACGGTGAGATAAGCCTATTTTTGCAACTTTGGTTAAAATCTTCATTTTTTCATCAAAGATATGCCCAAGGTGCACAAAAGTGCTGGAAACGGTGAGATAAGCCTAATTTTGCAACAATGTTTAAGGTTTGGAGGTTTCATAGACTAAAGTTGAAAATCAGTGGTTTGACTGCCATAATGAAATAGGGTCACTAATCAACTTGTTTTCTCAAAAGGCCTTCACTCAATTTCCTTGATACTTAAAATGCTTACAGTGGATTATAATAATGAAAAAGGATAATTTGAAATCTTGGTTTCAACTCTAAAGGAACTCTTTAAAAAAAAGATTTTAAGTTTTGGAAACCCCAATGAAAAAGTAGCAACTGCACGGTTTCTACTGTCAGATTCGCTCTAAGTGCCAAAAAGTGCTGGAAACGGGGAGATAAGCCTATTTTTGCAACAATGGTTAAAATCTTCAATTTTTCATCACAGATGTGCCCAAGATGCACAAAAGCGCTGGAAACGGTGAGATAAGCCTATTTTTGCAACTTTGGTTAAAATCTTCAATTTTTCATCACAGATGTGCCCAAGATGCACAAAAGCGCTGGAAACGGTGAGATAAGCCTATTTTTGCAACTTTGGTTAAAATCTTAAATTTTTCATCACAGATGTGCCCAAGATGCGCAAAAGCGCTGGAAACGGTGAGATAAGCCTATTTTTGCAACTTTGGTTAAAATCTTCAATTTTTCATCACAGATGTGCCCAAGATGCGCAAAAGCGCTGGAAACGGTGAGATAAGCCTATTTTTGCAACTTTGGTTAAAATCTTCAATTTTTCATCACAGATGTGCCCAAGATGCACAAAAGCGCTGGAAACGGTGAGATAAGCCTAATTTTGCAACAATGTTTAAGGTTTGGAGGTTTCATAGACTAAAGTTGAAAATCAGTGGTTTGACTGCCATAATGAAATAGGGTCACTAATCAACGTGTTTTCTCAAAAGGCCTTCACTCAATTTCCTTGATACTTAAAATGCATACAGTGGATTATAATAATGAAAAAGGATAATTTGAAATCTTGGTTTCAACTCTAAAGGAACTCTTTAAAAAAAAGATTTTAAGTTTTGGAAACCCCAATGAAAAAGTAGCAACTGCACGGTTTCTACTGTCAGATTCGCTCTAAGTGCCAAAAAGTGCTGGAAACGGGGAGATAAGCCTATTTTTGCAACAATGGTTAAAATCTTCAATTTTTCATCACAGATGTGCCCAAGATGCACAAAAGCGCTGGAAACGGTGAGATAAGCCTATTTTTGCAACTTTGGTTAAAATCTTCAATTTTTCATCACAGATGTGCCCAAGATGCACAAAAGCGCTGGAAACGGTGAGATAAGCCTATTTTTGCAACAATGGTTAAAATCTTCAATTTTTCATCACAGATGTGCCCAAGATGCACAAAAGCGCTGGAAACGGTGAGATAAGCCTATTTTTGCAACTTTGGTTAAAATCTTCATTTTTTCATCACAGATATGCCCAAGGTGCACAAAAGTGCTGGAAACGGTGAGATAAGCCTAATTTTGCAACAATGTTTAAGGTTTGGAGGTTTCATAGACTAAAGTTGAAAATCAGTGGTTTGACTGCCATAATGAAATAGGGTCACTAATCAACGTGTTTTCTCAAAAGGCCTTCACTCAATTTCCTTGATACTTAAAATGCATACAGTGGATTATAATAATGAAAAAGGATAATTTGAAATCTTGGTTTCAACTCTAAAGGAACTCTTTAAAAAAAAGATTTTAAGTTTTGGAAACCCCAATGAAAAAGTAGCAACTGCACGGTTTCTACTGTCAGATTCGCTCTAAGTGCCAAAAAGTGCTGGAAACGGGGAGATAAGCCTATTTTTGCAACAATGGTTAAAATCTTCAATTTTTCATCACAGATGTGTCCAAGATGCACAAAAGCGCTGGAAACGGTGAGATAAGCCTATTTTTGCAACTTTGGTTAAAATCTTCAATTTTTCATCACAGATGTGCCCAAGATGCACAAAAGCGCTGGAAACGGTGAGATAAGCCTATTTTTGCAACAATGGTTAAAATCTTCAATTTTTCATCACAGATGTGCCCAAGATGCACAAAAGCGCTGGAAACGGTGAGATAAGCCTAATTTTGCAACAATGTTTAAGGTTTGGAGGTTTCATAGACTAAAGTTGAAAATCAGTGGTTTGACTGCCATAATGAAATAGGGTCACTAATCAACGTGTTTTCTCAAAAGGCCTTCAGTCAAATTCCTTGATACTTAAAATGCATACAGTGGATTATAATAATTAAAAAGGATAATTTGAAATCTTGGTTTCAACTCTAAAGGAACTCTTTAAAAAAAAGATTTTAAGTTTTGGAAACCCCAATGAAAAAGTAGCAACTGCACGGTTTCTACTGTCAGATTCGCTCTAAGTGCCAAAAAGTGCTGGAAACGGGGAGATAAGCCTATTTTTGCAACAATGGTTAAAATCTTCAATTTTTCATCACAGATGTGCCCAAGATGCACAAAAGCGCTGGAAACGGTGAGATAAGCCTATTTTTGCAACTTTGGTTAAAATCTTCAATTTTTCATCACAGATGTGCCCAAGATGCACAAAAGCGCTGGAAACGGTGAGATAAGCCTATTTTTGCAACTTTGGTTAAAATCTTCATTTTTTCATCACAGATATGCCCAAGGTGCACAAAAGTGCTGGAAACGGTGAGATAAGCCTAATTTTGCAACAATGTTTAAGGTTTGGAGGTTTCATAGACTAAAGTTGAAAATCAGTGGTTTGACTGCCATAATGAAATAGGGTCACTAATCAACGTGTTTTCTCAAAAGGCCTTCAGTCAAATTCCTTGATACTTAAAATGCATACAGTGGATTATAATAATTAAAAAGGATAATTTGAAATCTTGGTTTCAATTCTAAAGGAACTCTTTAAAAAAAAGATTTTAAGTTTTGGAAACCCCAATGAAAAAGTAGCAACTGCACGGTTTCTACTGTCAGATTCGCTCTAAGTGCCAAAAAGTGCTGGAAACGGGGAGATAAGCCTATTTTTGCAACAATGGTTAAAATCTTCAATTTTTCATCACAGATGTGTCCAAGATGCACAAAAGCGCTGGAAACGGTGAGATAAGCCTATTTTTGCAACTTTGGTTAAAATCTTCAATTTTTCATCACAGATGTGCCCAAGATGCGCAAAAGCGCTGGAAACGGTGAGATAAGCCTATTTTTGCAACTTTGGTTAAAATCTTAAATTTTTCATCACAGATGTGCCCAAGATGCGCAAAAGCGCTGGAAACGGTGAGATAAGCCTATTTTTGCAACTTTGGTTAAAATCTTCAATTTTTCATCACAGATGTGCCCAAGATGCACAAAAGCGCTGGAAACGGTGAGATAAGCCTATTTTTGCAACTTTGGTTAAAATCTTCATTTTTTCATCAAAGATATGCCCAAGGTGCACAAAAGTGCTGGAAACGGTGAGATAAGCCTAATTTTGCAACAATGTTTAAGGTTTGGAGGTTTCATAGACTAAAGTTGAAAATCAGTGGTTTGACTGCCATAATGAAATAGGGTCACTAATCAACTTGTTTTCTCAAAAGGCCTTCACTCAATTTCCTTGATACTTAAAATGCATACAGTGGATTATAATAATGAAAAAGGATAATTTGAAATCTTGGTTTCAACTCTAAAGGAACTCTTTAAAAAAAAGATTTTAAGTTTTGGAAACCCCAATGAAAAAGTAGCAACTGCACGGTTTCTACTGTCAGATTCGCTCTAAGTGCCAAAAAGTGCTGGAAACGGGGAGATAAGCCTATTTTTGCAACAATGGTTAAAATCTTCAATTTTTCATCACAGATGTGCCCAAGATGCACAAAAGCGCTGGAAACGGTGAGATAAGCCTATTTTTGCAACTTTGGTTAAAATCTTCAATTTTTCATCACAGATGTGCCCAAGATGCACAAAAGCGCTGGAAACGGTGAGATAAGCCTATTTTTGCAACTTTGGTTAAAATCTTCAATTTTTCATCACAGATGTGCCCAAGATGCACAAAAGCGCTGGAAACGGTGAGATATGCCTATTTTTGCAACTTTGGTTAAAATCTTCAATTTTTCAAAACAGATGTGCCCAAGATGCGCAAAAGCGCTGGAAACGGTGAGATAAGCCTATTTTTGCAACTTTGGTTAAAATCTTCATTTTTTCATCACAGATATGCCCAAGGTGCACAAAAGTGCTGGAAACGGTGAGATAAGCCTAATTTTGCAACAATGTTTAAGGTTTGGAGGTTTCATAGACTAGAGTTGAAAATCAGTGGTTTGACTGCCATAATGAAATAGGGTCACTAATCAACGTGTTTTCTCAAAAGGCCTTCACTCAATTTCCTTGATACTTAAAATGCATACAGTGGATTATAATAATGAAAAAGGATAATTTGAAATCTTGGTTTCAACTCTAAAGGAACTCTTTAAAAAAAAGATTTTAAGTTTTGGAAACCCCAATGAAAAAGTAGCAACTGCACGGTTTCTACTGTCAGATTCGCTCTAAGTGCCAAAAAGTGCTGGAAACGGGGAGATAAGCCTATTTTTGCAACAATGGTTAAAATCTTCAATTTTTCATCACAGATGTGCCCAAGATGCACAAAAGCGCTGGAAACGGTGAGATAAGCCTATTTTTGCAACTTTGGTTAAAATCTTCAATTTTTCATCACAGATGTGCCCAAGATGCACAAAAGCGCTGGAAACGGTGAGATAAGCCTATTTTTGCAACTTTGGTTAAAATCTTAAATTTTTCATCACAGATGTGCCCAAGATGCGCAAAAGCGCTGGAAACGGTGAGATAAGCCTATTTTTGCAACTTTGGTTAAAATCTTCAATTTTTCATCACAGATGTGCCCAAGATGCGCAAAAGCGCTGGAAACGGTGAGATAAGCCTATTTTTGCAACTTTGGTTAAAATCTTCAATTTTTCATCACAGATGTGCCCAAGATGCACAAAAGCGCTGGAAACGGTGAGATAAGCCTAATTTTGCAACAATGTTTAAGGTTTGGAGGTTTCATAGACTAAAGTTGAAAATCAGTGGTTTGACTGCCATAATGAAATAGGGTCACTAATCAACGTGTTTTCTCAAAAGGCCTTCAGTCAAATTCCTTGATACTTAAAATGCATACAGTGGATTATAATAATTAAAAAGGATAATTTGAAATCTTGGTTTCAACTCTAAAGGAACTCTTTAAAAAAAAGATTTTAAGTTTTGGAAACCCCAATGAAAAAGTAGCAACTGCACGGTTTCTACTGTCAGATTCGCTCTAAGTGCCAAAAAGTGCTGGAAACGGGGAGATAAGCCTATTTTTGCAACAATGGTTAAAATCTTCAATTTTTCATCACAGATGTGCCCAAGATGCACAAAAGCGCTGGAAACGGTGAGATAAGCCTATTTTTGCAACTTTGGTTAAAATCTTCAATTTTTCATCACAGATGTGCCCAAGATGCACAAAAGCGCTGGAAACGGTGAGATAAGCCTATTTTTGCAACTTTGGTTAAAATCTTCATTTTTTCATCACAGATATGCCCAAGGTGCACAAAAGTGCTGGAAACGGTGAGATAAGCCTAATTTTGCAACAATGTTTAAGGTTTGGAGGTTTCATAGACTAAAGTTGAAAATCAGTGGTTTGACTGCCATAATGAAATAGGGTCACTAATCAACGTGTTTTCTCAAAAGGCCTTCAGTCAAATTCCTTGATACTTAAAATGCATACAGTGGATTATAATAATTAAAAAGGATAATTTGAAATCTTGGTTTCAATTCTAAAGGAACTCTTTAAAAAAAAGATTTTAAGTTTTGGAAACCCCAATGAAAAAGTAGCAACTGCACGGTTTCTACTGTCAGATTCGCTCTAAGTGCCAAAAAGTGCTGGAAACGGGGAGATAAGCCTATTTTTGCAACAATGGTTAAAATCTTCAATTTTTCATCACAGATGTGTCCAAGATGCACAAAAGCGCTGGAAACGGTGAGATAAGCCTATTTTTGCAACTTTGGTTAAAATCTTCAATTTTTCATCACAGATGTGCCCAAGATGCGCAAAAGCGCTGGAAACGGTGAGATAAGCCTATTTTTGCAACTTTGGTTAAAATCTTAAATTTTTCATCACAGATGTGCCCAAGATGCGCAAAAGCGCTGGAAACGGTGAGATAAGCCTATTTTTGCAACTTTGGTTAAAATCTTCAATTTTTCATCACAGATGTGCCCAAGATGCACAAAAGCGCTGGAAACGGTGAGATAAGCCTATTTTTGCAACTTTGGTTAAAATCTTCATTTTTTCATCAAAGATATGCCCAAGGTGCACAAAAGTGCTGGAAACGGTGAGATAAGCCTAATTTTGCAACAATGTTTAAGGTTTGGAGGTTTCATAGACTAAAGTTGAAAATCAGTGGTTTGACTGCCATAATGAAATAGGGTCACTAATCAACTTGTTTTCTCAAAAGGCCTTCACTCAATTTCCTTGATACTTAAAATGCATACAGTGGATTATAATAATGAAAAAGGATAATTTGAAATCTTGGTTTCAACTCTAAAGGAACTCTTTAAAAAAAAGATTTTAAGTTTTGGAAACCCCAATGAAAAAGTAGCAACTGCACGGTTTCTACTGTCAGATTCGCTCTAAGTGCCAAAAAGTGCTGGAAACGGGGAGATAAGCCTATTTTTGCAACAATGGTTAAAATCTTCAATTTTTCATCACAGATGTGCCCAAGATGCACAAAAGCGCTGGAAACGGTGAGATAAGCCTATTTTTGCAACTTTGGTTAAAATCTTCAATTTTTCATCACAGATGTGCCCAAGATGCACAAAAGCGCTGGAAACGGTGAGATAAGCCTATTTTTGCAACTTTGGTTAAAATCTTCAATTTTTCATCACAGATGTGCCCAAGATGCACAAAAGCGCTGGAAACGGTGAGATATGCCTATTTTTGCAACTTTGGTTAAAATCTTCAATTTTTCAAAACAGATGTGCCCAAGATGCGCAAAAGCGCTGGAAACGGTGAGATAAGCCTATTTTTGCAACTTTGGTTAAAATCTTCATTTTTTCATCACAGATATGCCCAAGGTGCACAAAAGTGCTGGAAACGGTGAGATAAGCCTAATTTTGCAACAATGTTTAAGGTTTGGAGGTTTCATAGACTAGAGTTGAAAATCAGTGGTTTGACTGCCATAATGAAATAGGGTCACTAATCAACGTGTTTTCTCAAAAGGCCTTCACTCAATTTCCTTGATACTTAAAATGCATACAGTGGATTATAATAATGAAAAAGGATAATTTGAAATCTTGGTTTCAACTCTAAAGGAACTCTTTAAAAAAAAGATTTTAAGTTTTGGAAACCCCAATGAAAAAGTAGCAACTGCACGGTTTCTACTGTCAGATTCGCTCTAAGTGCCAAAAAGTGCTGGAAACGGGGAGATAAGCCTATTTTTGCAACAATGGTTAAAATCTTCAATTTTTCATCACAGATGTGCCCAAGATGCACAAAAGCGCTGGAAACGGTGAGATAAGCCTATTTTTGCAACTTTGGTTAAAATCTTCAATTTTTCATCACAGATGTGCCCAAGATGCACAAAAGCGCTGGAAACGGTGAGATAAGCCTATTTTTGCAACTTTGGTTAAAATCTTAAATTTTTCATCACAGATGTGCCCAAGATGCGCAAAAGCGCTGGAAACGGTGAGATAAGCCTATTTTTGCAACTTTGGTTAAAATCTTCAATTTTTCATCACAGATGTGCCCAAGATGCGCAAAAGCGCTGGAAACGGTGAGATAAGCCTATTTTTGCAACTTTGGTTAAAATCTTCAATTTTTCATCACAGATGTGCCCAAGATGCACAAAAGCGCTGGAAACGGTGAGATAAGCCTAATTTTGCAACAATGTTTAAGGTTTGGAGGTTTCATAGACTAAAGTTGAAAATCAGTGGTTTGACTGCCATAATGAAATAGGGTCACTAATCAACGTGTTTTCTCAAAAGGCCTTCACTCAATTTCCTTGATACTTAAAATGCATACAGTGGATTATAATAATGAAAAAGGATAATTTGAAATCTTGGTTTCAACTCTAAAGGAACTCTTTAAAAAAAAGATTTTAAGTTTTGGAAACCCCAATGAAAAAGTAGCAACTGCACGGTTTCTACTGTCAGATTCGCTCTAAGTGCCAAAAAGTGCTGGAAACGGGGAGATAAGCCTATTTTTGCAACAATGGTTAAAATCTTCAATTTTTCATCACAGATGTGCCCAAGATGCACAAAAGCGCTGGAAACGGTGAGATAAGCCTATTTTTGCAACTTTGGTTAAAATCTTCAATTTTTCATCACAGATGTGCCCAAGATGCACAAAAGCGCTGGAAACGGTGAGATAAGCCTATTTTTGCAACTTTGGTTAAAATCTTCATTTTTTCATCACAGATATGCCCAAGGTGCACAAAAGTGCTGGAAACGGTGAGATAAGCCTAATTTTGCAACAATGTTTAAGGTTTGGAGGTTTCATAGACTAAAGTTGAAAATCAGTGGTTTGACTGCCATAATGAAATAGGGTCACTAATCAACGTGTTTTCTCAAAAGGCCTTCAGTCAAATTCCTTGATACTTAAAATGCATACAGTGGATTATAATAATTAAAAAGGATAATTTGAAATCTTGGTTTCAACTCTAAAGGAACTCTTTAAAAAAAAGATTTTAAGTTTTGGAAACCCCAATGAAAAAGTAGCAACTGCACGGTTTCTACTGTCAGATTCGCTCTAAGTGCCAAAAAGTGCTGGAAACGGGGAGATAAGCCTATTTTTGCAACAATGGTTAAAATCTTCAATTTTTCATCACAGATGTGCCCAAGATGCACAAAAGCGCTGGAAACGGTGAGATAAGCCTATTTTTGCAACTTTGGTTAAAATCTTCAATTTTTCATCACAGATGTGCCCAAGATGCACAAAAGCGCTGGAAACGGTGAGATAAGCCTATTTTTGCAACTTTGGTTAAAATCTTCATTTTTTCATCACAGATATGCCCAAGGTGCACAAAAGTGCTGGAAACGGTGAGATAAGCCTAATTTTGCAACAATGTTTAAGGTTTGGAGGTTTCATAGACTAAAGTTGAAAATCAGTGGTTTGACTGCCATAATGAAATAGGGTCACTAATCAACGTGTTTTCTCAAAAGGCCTTCAGTCAAATTCCTTGATACTTAAAATGCATACAGTGGATTATAATAATTAAAAAGGATAATTTAAAATCTTGGTTTCAACTCTAAAGGAACTCTTTAAAAAAAAGATTTTAAGTTTTGGAAACCCCAATGAAAAAGTAGCAACTGCACGGTTTCTACTGTCAGATTCGCTCTAAGTGCCAAAAAGTGCTGGAAACGGGGAGATAAGCCTATTTTTGCAACAATGGTTAAAATCTTCAATTTTTCATCACAGATGTGTCCAAGATGCACAAAAGCGCTGGAAACTGTGAGATAAGCCTATTTTTGCAACTTTGGTTAAAATCTTCAATTTTTCATCACAGATGTGCCCAAGATGCGCAAAAGCGCTGGAAACGGTGAGATAAGCCTATTTTTGCAACTTTGGTTAAAATCTTCAATTTTTCAAAACAGATGTGCCCAAGATGCGCAAAAGCGCTGGAAACGGTGAGATAAGCCTATTTTTGCAACTTTGGTTAAAATCTTCATTTTTTCATCACAGATATGCCCAAGGTGCACAAAAGTGCTGGAAACGGTGAGATAAGCCTAATTTTGCAACAATGTTTAAGGTTTGGAGGTTTCATAGACTAAAGTTGAAAATCATTGGTTTGACTGCCATAATGAAATAGGGTCACTAATCAACGTGTTTTCTCAAAAGGCCTTCACTCAATTTCCTTGATACTTAAAATGCATACAGTGGATTATAATAATGAAAAAGGATAATTTGAAATCTTGGTTTCAACTCTAAAGGAACTCTTTAAAAAAAAGATTTTAAGTTTTGGAAACCCCAATGAAAAAGTAGCAACTGCACGGTTTCTACTGTCAGATTCGCTCTAAGTGCCAAAAAGTGCTGGAAACGGGGAGATAAGCCTATTTTTGCAACAATGGTTAAAATCTTCAATTTTTCATCACAGATGTGCCCAAGATGCACAAAAGCGCTGGAAACGGTGAGATAAGCCTATTTTTGCAACTTTGGTTAAAATCTTCAATTTTTCATCACAGATGTGCCCAAGATGCGCAAAAGCTCTGGAAACGGTGAGATAAGCCTATTTTTGCAACTTTGGTTAAAATCTTCAATTTTTCAAAACAGATGTGCCCAAGATGCGCAAAAGCGCTGGAAACGGTGAGATAAGCCTATTTTTGCAACTTTGGTTAAAATCTTCATTTTTTCATCACAGATATGCCCAAGGTGCACAAAAGTGCTGGAAACGGTGAGATAAGCCTAATTTTGCAACAATGTTTAAGGTTTGGAGGTTTCATAGACTAAAGTTGAAAATCAGTGGTTTGACTGCCATAATGAAATAGGGTCACTAATCAACGTGTTTTCTCAAAAGGCCTTCACTCAATTTCCTTGATACTTAAAATGCATACAGTGGATTATAATAATGAAAAAGGATAATTTGAAATCTTGGTTTCAACTCTAAAGGAACTCTTTAAAAAAAAGATTTTAAGTTTTGGAAACCCCAATGAAAAAGTAGCAACTGCACGGTTTCTACTGTCAGATTCGCTCTAAGTGCCAAAAAGTGCTGGAAACGGGGAGATAAGCCTATTTTTGCAACAATGGTTAAAATCTTCAATTTTTCATCACAGATGTGCCCAAGATGCACAAAAGCGCTGGAAACGGTGAGATAAGCCTATTTTTGCAACTTTGGTTAAAATCTTCAATTTTTCATCACAGATGTGCCCAAGATGCACAAAAGCGCTGGAAACGGTGAGATAAGCCTATTTTTGCAACTTTGGTTAAAATCTTCATTTTTTCATCACAGATATGCCCAAGGTGCACAAAAGTGCTGGAAACGGTGAGATAAGCCTAATTTTGCAACAATGTTTAAGGTTTGGAGGTTTCATAGACTAAAGTTGAAAATCAGTGGTTTGACTGCCATAATGAAATAGGGTCACTAATCAACGTGTTTTCTCAAAAGGCCTTCAGTCAAATTCCTTGATACTTAAAATGCATACAGTGGATTATAATAATGAAAAAGGATAATTTGAAATCTTGGTTTCAACTCTAAAGGAACTCTTTAAAAAAAAGATTTTAAGTTTTGGAAACCCCAATGAAAAAGTAGCAACTGCACGGTTTCTACTGTCAGATTCGCTCTAAGTGCCAAAAAGTGCTGGAAACGGGGAGATAAGCCTATTTTTGCAACAATGGTTAAAATCTTCAATTTTTCATCACAGATGTGTCCAAGATGCACAAAAGCGCTGGAAACGGTGAGATAAGCCTATTTTTGCAACTTTGGTTAAAATCTTAAATTTTTCATCACAGATGTGCCCAAGATGCACAAAAGCGCTGGAAACGGTGAGATAAGCCTATTTTTGCAACAATGGTTAAAATCTTCAATTTTTCATCACAGATGTGCCCAAGATGCACAAAAGCGCTGGAAACGGTGAGATAACCCTATTTTTGCAACTTTGGTTAAAATCTTCATTTTTTCATCACAGATATGCCCAAGGTGCACAAAAGTGCTGGAAACGGTGAGATAAGCCTAATTTTGCAACAATGTTTAAGGTTTGGAGGTTTCATAGACTAAAGTTGAAAATCAGTGGTTTGACTGCCATAATGAAATAGGGTCACTAATCAACGTGTTTTCTCAAAAGGCCTTCACTCAATTTCCTTGATACTTAAAATGCATACAGTGGATTATAATAATGAAAAAGGATAATTTGAAATCTTGGTTTCAACTCTAAAGGAACTCTTTAAAAAAAAGATTTTAAGTTTTGGAAACCCCAATGAAAAAGTAGCAACTGCACGGTTTCTACTGTCAGATTCGCTCTAAGTGCCAAAAAGTGCTGGAAACGGGGAGATAAGCCTATTTTTGCAACAATGGTTAAAATCTTCAATTTTTCATCACAGATGTGCCCAAGATGCACAAAAGCGCTGGAAACGGTGAGATAAGCCTATTTTTGCAACTTTGGTTAAAATCTTCAATTTTTCATCACAGATGTGCCCAAGATGCGCAAAAGCTCTGGAAACGGTGAGATAAGCCTATTTTTGCAACTTTGGTTAAAATCTTCAATTTTTCAAAACAGATGTGCCCAAGATGCGCAAAAGCGCTGGAAACGGTGAGATAAGCCTATTTTTGCAACTTTGGTTAAAATCTTCATTTTTTCATCACAGATATGCCCAAGGTGCACAAAAGTGCTGGAAACGGTGAGATAAGCCTAATTTTGCAACAATGTTTAAGGTTTGGAGGTTTCATAGACTAAAGTTGAAAATCAGTGGTTTGACTGCCATAATGAAATAGGGTCACTAATCAACGTGTTTTCTCAAAAGGCCTTCACTCAATTTCCTTGATACTTAAAATGCATACAGTGGATTATAATAATGAAAAAGGATAATTTGAAATCTTGGTTTCAACTCTAAAGGAACTCTTTAAAAAAAAGATTTTAAGTTTTGGAAACCCCAATGAAAAAGTAGCAACTGCACGGTTTCTACTGTCAGATTCGCTCTAAGTGCCAAAAAGTGCTGGAAACGGGGAGATAAGCCTATTTTTGCAACAATGGTTAAAATCTTCAATTTTTCATCACAGATGTGCCCAAGATGCACAAAAGCGCTGGAAACGGTGAGATAAGCCTATTTTTGCAACTTTGGTTAAAATCTTCAATTTTTCATCACAGATGTGCCCAAGATGCACAAAAGCGCTGGAAACGGTGAGATAAGCCTATTTTTGCAACTTTGGTTAAAATCTTCATTTTTTCATCACAGATATGCCCAAGGTGCACAAAAGTGCTGGAAACGGTGAGATAAGCCTAATTTTGCAACAATGTTTAAGGTTTGGAGGTTTCATAGACTAAAGTTGAAAATCAGTGGTTTGACTGCCATAATGAAATAGGGTCACTAATCAACGTGTTTTCTCAAAAGTCCTTCAGTCAAATTCCTTGATACTTAAAATGCATACAGTGGATTATAATAATTAAAAAGGATAATTTGAAATCTTGGTTTCAACTCTAAAGGAACTCTTTAAAAAAAAGATTTTAAGTTTTGGAAACCCCAATGAAAAAGTAGCAACTGCACGGTTTCTACTGTCAGATTCGCTCTAAGTGCCAAAAAGTGCTGGAAACGGGGAGATAAGCCTATTTTTGCAACAATGGTTAAAATCTTCAATTTTTCATCACAGATGTGCCCAAGATGCACAAAAGCGCTGGAAACGGTGAGATAAGCCTATTTTTGCAACTTTGGTTAAAATCTTCAATTTTTCATCACAGATGTGCCCAAGATGCACAAAAGCGCTGGAAACGGTGAGATAAGCCTATTTTTGCAACTTTGGTTAAAATCTTCATTTTTTCATCACAGATATGCCCAAGGTGCACAAAAGTGCTGGAAACGGTGAGATAAGCCTAATTTTGCAACAATGTTTAAGGTTTGGAGGTTTCATAGACTAAAGTTGAAAATCAGTGGTTTGACTGCCATAATGAAATAGGGTCACTAATCAACGTGTTTTCTCAAAAGGCCTTCAGTCAAATTCCTTGATACTTAAAATGCATACAGTGGATTATAATAATTAAAAAGGATAATTTGAAATCTTGGTTTCAATTCTAAAGGAACTCTTTAAAAAAAAGATTTTAAGTTTTGGAAACCCCAATGAAAAAGTAGCAACTGCACGGTTTCTACTGTCAGATTCGCTCTAAGTGCCAAAAAGTGCTGGAAACGGGGAGATAAGCCTATTTTTGCAACAATGGTTAAAATCTTCAATTTTTCATCACAGATGTGTCCAAGATGCACAAAAGCGCTGGAAACGGTGAGATAAGCCTATTTTTGCAACTTTGGTTAAAATCTTCAATTTTTCATCACAGATGTGCCCAAGATGCGCAAAAGCGCTGGAAACGGTGAGATAAGCCTATTTTTGCAACTTTGGTTAAAATCTTAAATTTTTCATCACAGATGTGCCCAAGATGCGCAAAAGCGCTGGAAACGGTGAGATAAGCCTATTTTTGCAACTTTGGTTAAAATCTTCAATTTTTCATCACAGATGTGCCCAAGATGCACAAAAGCGCTGGAAACGGTGAGATAAGCCTATTTTTGCAACTTTGGTTAAAATCTTCATTTTTTCATCAAAGATATGCCCAAGGTGCACAAAAGTGCTGGAAACGGTGAGATAAGCCTAATTTTGCAACAATGTTTAAGGTTTGGAGGTTTCATAGACTAAAGTTGAAAATCAGTGGTTTGACTGCCATAATGAAATAGGGTCACTAATCAACTTGTTTTCTCAAAAGGCCTTCACTCAATTTCCTTGATACTTAAAATGCATACAGTGGATTATAATAATGAAAAAGGATAATTTGAAATCTTGGTTTCAACTCTAAAGGAACTCTTTAAAAAAAAGATTTTAAGTTTTGGAAACCCCAATGAAAAAGTAGCAACTGCACGGTTTCTACTGTCAGATTCGCTCTAAGTGCCAAAAAGTGCTGGAAACGGGGAGATAAGCCTATTTTTGCAACAATGGTTAAAATCTTCAATTTTTCATCACAGATGTGCCCAAGATGCACAAAAGCGCTGGAAACGGTGAGATAAGCCTATTTTTGCAACTTTGGTTAAAATCTTCAATTTTTCATCACAGATGTGCCCAAGATGCACAAAAGCGCTGGAAACGGTGAGATAAGCCTATTTTTGCAACTTTGGTTAAAATCTTCAATTTTTCATCACAGATGTGCCCAAGATGCACAAAAGCGCTGGAAACGGTGAGATATGCCTATTTTTGCAACTTTGGTTAAAATCTTCAATTTTTCAAAACAGATGTGCCCAAGATGCGCAAAAGCGCTGGAAACGGTGAGATAAGCCTATTTTTGCAACTTTGGTTAAAATCTTCATTTTTTCATCACAGATATGCCCAAGGTGCACAAAAGTGCTGGAAACGGTGAGATAAGCCTAATTTTGCAACAATGTTTAAGGTTTGGAGGTTTCATAGACTAGAGTTGAAAATCAGTGGTTTGACTGCCATAATGAAATAGGGTCACTAATCAACGTGTTTTCTCAAAAGGCCTTCACTCAATTTCCTTGATACTTAAAATGCATACAGTGGATTATAATAATGAAAAAGGATAATTTGAAATCTTGGTTTCAACTCTAAAGGAACTCTTTAAAAAAAAGATTTTAAGTTTTGGAAACCCCAATGAAAAAGTAGCAACTGCACGGTTTCTACTGTCAGATTCGCTCTAAGTGCCAAAAAGTGCTGGAAACGGGGAGATAAGCCTATTTTTGCAACAATGGTTAAAATCTTCAATTTTTCATCACAGATGTGCCCAAGATGCACAAAAGCGCTGGAAACGGTGAGATAAGCCTATTTTTGCAACTTTGGTTAAAATCTTCAATTTTTCATCACAGATGTGCCCAAGATGCACAAAAGCGCTGGAAACGGTGAGATAAGCCTATTTTTGCAACTTTGGTTAAAATCTTCAATTTTTCATCACAGATGTGCCCAAGATGCGCAAAAGCGCTGGAAACGGTGAGATAAGCCTATTTTTGCAACTTTGGTTAAAATCTTAAATTTTTCATCACAGATGTGCCCAAGATGCGCAAAAGCGCTGGAAACGGTGAGATAAGCCTATTTTTGCAACTTTGGTTAAAATCTTCAATTTTTCATCACAGATGTGCCCAAGATGCGCAAAAGCGCTGGAAACGGTGAGATAAGCCTATTTTTGCAACTTTGGTTAAAATCTTCAATTTTTCATCACAGATGTGCCCAAGATGCACAAAAGCGCTGGAAACGGTGAGATAAGCCTAATTTTGCAACAATGTTTAAGGTTTGGAGGTTTCATAGACTAAAGTTGAAAATCAGTGGTTTGACTGCCATAATGAAATAGGGTCACTAATCAACGTGTTTTCTCAAAAGGCCTTCACTCAATTTCCTTGATACTTAAAATGCATACAGTGGATTATAATAATGAAAAAGGATAATTTGAAATCTTGGTTTCAACTCTAAAGGAACTCTTTAAAAAAAAGATTTTAAGTTTTGGAAACCCCAATGAAAAAGTAGCAACTGCACGGTTTCTACTGTCAGATTCGCTCTAAGTGCCAAAAAGTGCTGGAAACGGGGAGATAAGCCTATTTTTGCAACAATGGTTAAAATCTTCAATTTTTCATCACAGATGTGCCCAAGATGCACAAAAGCGCTGGAAACGGTGAGATAAGCCTATTTTTGCAACTTTGGTTAAAATCTTCAATTTTTCATCACAGATGTGCCCAAGATGCGCAAAAGCTCTGGAAACGGTGAGATAAGCCTATTTTTGCAACTTTGGTTAAAATCTTCAATTTTTCAAAACAGATGTGCCCAAGATGCGCAAAAGCGCTGGAAACGGTGAGATAAGCCTATTTTTGCAACTTTGGTTAAAATCTTCATTTTTTCATCACAGATATGCCCAAGGTGCACAAAAGTGCTAAAAACGGTGAGATAAGCCTAATTTTGCAACAATGTTTAAGGTTTGGAGGTTTCATAGACTAAAGTTGAAAATCAGTGGTTTGACTGCCATAATGAAATAGGGTCACTAATCAACGTGTTTTCTCAAAAGGCCTTCAGTCAAATTCCTTGATACTTAAAATGCATACAGTGGATTATAATAATTAAAAAGGATAATTTGAAATCTTGGTTTCAATTCTAAAGGAACTCTTTAAAAAAAAGATTTTAAGTTTTGGAAACCCCAATGAAAAAGTAGCAACTGCACGGTTTCTACTGTCAGATTCGCTCTAAGTGCCAAAAAGTGCTGGAAACGGGGAGATAAGCCTATTTTTGCAACAATGGTTAAAATCTTCAATTTTTCATCACAGATGTGTCCAAGATGCACAAAAGCGCTGGAAACGGTGAGATAAGCCTATTTTTGCAACTTTGGTTAAAATCTTCAATTTTTCATCACAGATGTGCCCAAGATGCGCAAAAGCGCTGGAAACGGTGAGATAAGCCTATTTTTGCAACTTTGGTTAAAATCTTCAATTTTTCATCACAGATGTGCCCAAGGTGCGCAAAAGTGCTGGAAACGGTGAGATAAGCCTAATTTTGCAACAATGTTTAAGGTTTGGAGGTTTCATAGACTAAAGTTGAAAATCAGTGGTTTGACTGCCATAATGAAATAGGGTCACTAATCAACGTGTTTTCTCAAAAGGCCTTCAGTCAATTTCCTTGATACTTAAAATGCATACAGTGGATTATAATAATGAAAAAGGATAATTTGAAATCTTGGTTTCAACTCTAAAGGAACTCTTTAAAAAAAAGATTTTAAGTTTTGGAAACCCCAATGAAAAAGTAGCAACTGCACGGTTTCTACTGTCAGATTCGCTCTAAGTGCCAAAAAGTGCTGGAAACGGGGAGATAAGCCTATTTTTGCAACAATGGTTAAAATCTTCAATTTTTCATCACAGATGTGCCCAAGATGCACAAAAGCGCTGGAAACGGTGAGATAAGCCTATTTTTGCAACTTTGGTTAAAATCTTCAATTTTTCATCACAGATGTGCCCAAGATGCACAAAAGCGCTGGAAACGGTGAGATAAGCCTATTTTTGCAACTTTGGTTAAAATCTTCAATTTTTCATCACAGATGTGCCCAAGATGCACAAAAGCGCTGGAAACGGTGAGATATGCCTATTTTTGCAACTTTGGTTAAAATCTTCAATTTTTCAAAACAGATGTGCCCAAGATGCGCAAAAGCGCTGGAAACGGTGAGATAAGCCTATTTTTGCAACTTTGGTTAAAATCTTCATTTTTTCATCACAGATATGCCCAAGGTGCACAAAAGTGCTGGAAACGGTGAGATAAGCCTAATTTTGCAACAATGTTTAAGGTTTGGAGGTTTCATAGACTAGAGTTGAAAATCAGTGGTTTGACTGCCATAATGAAATAGGGTCACTAATCAACGTGTTTTCTCAAAAGGCCTTCACTCAATTTCCTTGATACTTAAAATGCATACAGTGGATTATAATAATGAAAAAGGATAATTTGAAATCTTGGTTTCAACTCTAAAGGAACTCTTTAAAAAAAAGATTTTAAGTTTTGGAAACCCCAATGAAAAAGTAGCAACTGCACGGTTTCTACTGTCAGATTCGCTCTAAGTGCCAAAAAGTGCTGGAAACGGGGAGATAAGCCTATTTTTGCAACAATGGTTAAAATCTTCAATTTTTCATCACAGATGTGCCCAAGATGCACAAAAGCGCTGGAAACGGTGAGATAAGCCTATTTTTGCAACTTTGGTTAAAATCTTCAATTTTTCATCACAGATGTGCCCAAGATGCACAAAAGCGCTGGAAACGGTGAGATAAGCCTATTTTTGCAACTTTGGTTAAAATCTTCAATTTTTCATCACAGATGTGCCCAAGATGCGCAAAAGCGCTGGAAACGGTGAGATAAGCCTATTTTTGCAACTTTGGTTAAAATCTTCAATTTTTCATCACAGATGTGCCCAAGATGCGCAAAAGCGCTGGAAACGGTGAGATAAGCCTATTTTTGCAACTTTGGTTAAAATCTTCAATTTTTCATCACAGATGTGCCCAAGATGCACAAAAGCGCTGGAAACGGTGAGATAAGCCTAATTTTGCAACAATGTTTAAGGTTTGGAGGTTTCATAGACTAAAGTTGAAAATCAGTGGTTTGACTGCCATAATGAAATAGGGTCACTAATCAACGTGTTTTCTCAAAAGGCCTTCACTCAATTTCCTTGATACTTAAAATGCATACAGTGGATTATAATAATGAAAAAGGATAATTTGAAATCTTGGTTTCAACTCTAAAGGAACTCTTTAAAAAAAAGATTTTAAGTTTTGGAAACCCCAATGAAAAAGTAGCAACTGCACGGTTTCTACTGTCAGATTCGCTCTAAGTGCCAAAAAGTGCTGGAAACGGGGAGATAAGCCTATTTTTGCAACAATGGTTAAAATCTTCAATTTTTCATCACAGATGTGCCCAAGATGCACAAAAGCGCTGGAAACGGTGAGATAAGCCTATTTTTGCAACTTTGGTTAAAATCTTCAATTTTTCATCACAGATGTGCCCAAGATGCGCAAAAGCTCTGGAAACGGTGAGATAAGCCTATTTTTGCAACTTTGGTTAAAATCTTCAATTTTTCAAAACAGATGTGCCCAAGATGCGCAAAAGCGCTGGAAACGGTGAGATAAGCCTATTTTTGCAACTTTGGTTAAAATCTTCATTTTTTCATCACAGATATGCCCAAGGTGCACAAAAGTGCTAAAAACGGTGAGATAAGCCTAATTTTGCAACAATGTTTAAGGTTTGGAGGTTTCATAGACTAAAGTTGAAAATCAGTGGTTTGACTGCCATAATGAAATAGGGTCACTAATCAACGTGTTTTCTCAAAAGGCCTTCAGTCAAATTCCTTGATACTTAAAATGCATACAGTGGATTATAATAATTAAAAAGGATAATTTGAAATCTTGGTTTCAATTCTAAAGGAACTCTTTAAAAAAAAGATTTTAAGTTTTGGAAACCCCAATGAAAAAGTAGCAACTGCACGGTTTCTACTGTCAGATTCGCTCTAAGTGCCAAAAAGTGCTGGAAACGGGGAGATAAGCCTATTTTTGCAACAATGGTTAAAATCTTCAATTTTTCATCACAGATGTGTCCAAGATGCACAAAAGCGCTGGAAACGGTGAGATAAGCCTATTTTTGCAACTTTGGTTAAAATCTTCAATTTTTCATCACAGATGTGCCCAAGATGCGCAAAAGCGCTGGAAACGGTGAGATAAGCCTATTTTTGCAACTTTGGTTAAAATCTTAAATTTTTCATCACAGATGTGCCCAAGATGCGCAAAAGCGCTGGAAACGGTGAGATAAGCCTATTTTTGCAACTTTGGTTAAAATCTTCAATTTTTCATCACAGATGTGCCCAAGATGCACAAAAGCGCTGGAAACGGTGAGATAAGCCTATTTTTGAAACTTTGGTTAAAATCTTCATTTTTTCATCAAAGATATGCCCAAGGTGCACAAAAGTGCTGGAAACGGTGAGATAAGCCTAATTTTGCAACAATGTTTAAGGTTTGGAGGTTTCATAGACTAAAGTTGAAAATCAGTGGTTTGACTGCCATAATGAAATAGGGTCACTAATCAACTTGTTTTCTCAAAAGGCCTTCACTCAATTTCCTTGATACTTAAAATGCATACAGTGGATTATAATAATGAAAAAGGATAATTTGAAATCTTGGTTTCAACTCTAAAGGAACTCTTTAAAAAAAAGATTTTAAGTTTTGGAAACCCCAATGAAAAAGTAGCAACTGCACGGTTTCTACTGTCAGATTCGCTCTAAGTGCCAAAAAGTGCTGGAAACGGGGAGATAAGCCTATTTTTGCAACAATGGTTAAAATCTTCAATTTTTCATCACAGATGTGCCCAAGATGCACAAAAGCGCTGGAAACGGTGAGATAAGCCTATTTTTGCAACTTTGGTTAAAATCTTCAATTTTTCATCACAGATGTGCCCAAGATGCACAAAAGCGCTGGAAACGGTGAGATAAGCCTATTTTTGCAACTTTGGTTAAAATCTTCATTTTTTCATCACAGATATGCCCAAGGTGCACAAAAGTGCTGGAAACGGTGAGATAAGCCTAATTTTGCAACAATGTTTAAGGTTTGGAGGTTTCATAGACTAAAGTTGAAAATCAGTGGTTTGACTGCCATAATGAAATAGGGTCACTAATCAACGTGTTTTCTCAAAAGGCCTTCAGTCAAATTCCTTGATACTTAAAATGCATACAGTGGATTATAATAATGAAAAAGGATAATTTGAAATCTTGGTTTCAACTCTAAAGGAACTCTTTAAAAAAAAGATTTTAAGTTTTGGAAACCCCAATGAAAAAGTAGCAACTGCACGGTTTCTACTGTCAGATTCGCTCTAAGTGCCAAAAAGTGCTGGAAACGGGGAGATAAGCCTATTTTTGCAACAATGGTTAAAATCTTCAATTTTTCATCACAGATGTGCCCAAGATGCACAAAAGCGCTGGAAACGGTGAGATAAGCCTATTTTTGCAACTTTGGTTAAAATCTTCAATTTTTCATCACAGATGTGCCCAAGATGCGCAAAAGCTCTGGAAACGGTGAGATAAGCCTATTTTTGCAACTTTGGTTAAAATCTTCAATTTTTCATCACAGATGTGCCCAAGATGCACAAAAGCGCTGGAAACGGTGAGATAAGCCTATTTTTGCAACAATGGTTAAAATCTTCAATTTTTCATCACAGATGTGCCCAAGATGCACAAAAGCGCTGGAAACGGTGAGATAAGCCTATTTTTGCAACTTTGGTTAAAATCTTCATTTTTTCATCAAAGATATGCCCAAGGTGCACAAAAGTGCTGGAAACGGTGAGATAAGCCTAATTTTGCAACAATGTTTAAGGTTTGGAGGTTTCATAGACTAAAGTTGAAAATCAGTGGTTTGACTGCCATAATGAAATAGGGTCACTAATCAACTTGTTTTCTCAAAAGGCCCTCACTCAATTTCCTTGATACTTAAAATGCATACAGTGGATTATAATAATGAAAAAGGATAATTTGAAATCTTGGTTTCAACTCTAAAGGAACTCTTTAAAAAAAAGATTTTAAGTTTTGGAAACCCCAATGAAAAAGTAGCAACTGCACGGTTTCTACTGTCAGATTCGCTCTAAGTGCCAAAAAGTGCTGGAAACGGGGAGATAAGCCTATTTTTGCAACAATGGTTAAAATCTTCAATTTTTCATCACAGATGTGCCCAAGATGCACAAAAGCGCTGGAAACGGTGAGATAAGCCTATTTTTGCAACTTTGGTTAAAATCTTCAATTTTTCATCACAGATGTGCCCAAGATGCACAAAAGCGCTGGAAACGGTGAGATAAGCCTATTTTTGCAACTTTGGTTAAAATCTTCATTTTTTCATCACAGATATGCCCAAGGTGCACAAAAGTGCTGGAAACGGTGAGATAAGCCTAATTTTGCAACAATGTTTAAGGTTTGGAGGTTTCATAGACTAAAGTTGAAAATCAGTGGTTTGACTGCCATAATGAAATAGGGTCACTAATCAACGTGTTTTCTCAAAAGGCCTTCAGTCAAATTCCTTGATACTTAAAATGCATACAGTGGATTATAATAATGAAAAAGGATAATTTGAAATCTTGGTTTCAACTCTAAAGGAACTCTTTAAAAAAAAGATTTTAAGTTTTGGAAACCCCAATGAAAAAGTAGCAACTGCACGGTTTCTACTGTCAGATTCGCTCTAAGTGCCAAAAAGTGCTGGAAACGGGGAGATAAGCCTATTTTTGCAACAATGGTTAAAATCTTCAATTTTTCATCACAGATGTGCCCAAGATGCACAAAAGCGCTGGAAACGGTGAGATAAGCCTATTTTTGCAACTTTGGTTAAAATCTTCAATTTTTCATCACATATGTGCCCAAGATGCGCAAAAGCTCTGGAAACGGTGAGATAAGCCTATTTTTGCAACTTTGGTTAAAATCTTCAATTTTTCATCACAGATGTGCCCAAGATGCACAAAAGCGCTGGAAACGGTGAGATAAGCCTATTTTTGCAACAATGGTTAAAATCTTCAATTTTTCATCACAGATGTGCCCAAGATGCACAAAAGCGCTGGAAACTGTGAGATAATTCTATTTTTGCAACTTTGGTTAAAATCTTCATTTTTTCATCACAGATATGCCCAAGGTGCACAAAAGTGCTGGAAACGGTGAGATAAGCCTAATTTTGCAACAATGTTTAAGGTTTGGAGGTTTCATAGACTAAAGTTGAAAATCAGTGGTTTGACTGCCATAATGAAATAGGGTCACTAATCAACGTGTTTTCTCAAAAGGCCTTCACTCAATTTCCTTGATACTTAAAATGCATACAGTGGATTATAATAATGAAAAAGGATAATTTGAAATCTTGGTTTCAACTCTAAAGGAACTCTTTAAAAAAAAGATTTTAAGTTTTGGAAACCCCAATGAAAAAGTAGCAACTGCACGGTTTCTACTGTCAGATTCGCTCTAAGTGCCAAAAAGTGCTGGAAACGGGGAGATAAGCCTATTTTTGCAACAATGGTTAAAATCTTCAATTTTTCATCACAGATGTGTCCAAGATGCACAAAAGCGCTGGAAACGGTGAGATAAGCCTATTTTTGCAACTTTGGTTAAAATCTTCAATTTTTCATCACAGATGTGCCCAAGATGCACAAAAGCGCTGGAAACGGTGAGATAAGCCTATTTTTGCAACAATGGTTAAAATCTTCAATTTTTCATCACAGATGTGCCCAAGATGCACAAAAGCGCTGGAAACGGTGAGATAAGCCTATTTTTGCAACTTTGGTTAAAATCTTCATTTTTTCATCACAGATATGCCCAAGGTGCACAAAAGTGCTGGAAACGGTGAGATAAGCCTAATTTTGCAACAATGTTTAAGGTTTGGAGGTTTCATAGACTAAAGTTGAAAATCAGTGGTTTGACTGCCATAATGAAATAGGGTCACTAATCAACTTGTTTTCTCAAAAGGCCTTCACTCAATTTCCTTGATACTTAAAATGCATACAGTGGATTATAATAATGAAAAAGGATAATTTGAAATCTTGGTTTCAACTCTAAAGGAACTCTTTAAAAAAAAGATTTTAAGTTTTGGAAACCCCAATGAAAAAGTAGCAACTGCACGGTTTCTACTGTCAGATTCGCTCTAAGTGCCAAAAAGTGCTGGAAACGGGGAGATAAGCCTATTTTTGCAACAATGGTTAAAATCTTCAATTTTTCATCACAGATGTGCCCAAGATGCACAAAAGCGCTGGAAACGGTGAGATAAGCCTATTTTTGCAACTTTGGTTAAAATCTTCAATTTTTCATCACAGATGTGCCCAAGATGCACAAAAGCGCTGGAAACGGTGAGATAAGCCTATTTTTGCAACTTTGGTTAAAATCTTCATTTTTTCATCACAGATATGCCCAAGGTGCACAAAAGTGCTGGAAACGGTGAGATAAGCCTAATTTTGCAACAATGTTTAAGGTTTGGAGGTTTCATAGACTAAAGTTGAAAATCAGTGGTTTGACTGCCATAATGAAATAGGGTCACTAATCAACGTGTTTTCTCAAAAGGCCTTCAGTCAAATTCCTTGATACTTAAAATGCATACAGTGGATTATAATAATGAAAAAGGATAATTTGAAATCTTGGTTTCAACTCTAAAGGAACTCTTTAAAAAAAAGATTTTAAGTTTTGGAAACCCCAATGAAAAAGTAGCAACTGCACGGTTTCTACTGTCAGATTCGCTCTAAGTGCCAAAAAGTGCTGGAAACGGGGAGATAAGCCTATTTTTGCAACAATGGTTAAAATCTTCAATTTTTCATCACAGATGTGCCCAAGATGCACAAAAGCGCTGGAAACGGTGAGATAAGCCTATTTTTGCAACTTTGGTTAAAATCTTCAATTTTTCATCACAGATGTGCCCAAGATGCGCAAAAGCTCTGGAAACGGTGAGATAAGCCTATTTTTGCAACTTTGGTTAAAATCTTCAATTTTTCATCACAGATGTGCCCAAGATGCACAAAAGCGCTGGAAACGGTGAGATAAGCCTATTTTTGCAACAATGGTTAAAATCTTCAATTTTTCATCACAGATGTGCCCAAGATGCACAAAAGCGCTGGAAACGGTGAGATAAGCCTATTTTTGCAACTTTGGTTAAAATCTTCATTTTTTCATCAAAGATATGCCCAAGGTGCACAAAAGTGCTGGAAACGGTGAGATAAGCCTAATTTTGCAACAATGTTTAAGGTTTGGAGGTTTCATAGACTAAAGTTGAAAATCAGTGGTTTGACTGCCATAATGAAATAGGGTCACTAATCAACTTGTTTTCTCAAAAGGCCCTCACTCAATTTCCTTGATACTTAAAATGCATACAGTGGATTATAATAATGAAAAAGGATAATTTGAAATCTTGGTTTCAACTCTAAAGGAACTCTTTAAAAAAAAGATTTTAAGTTTTGGAAACCCCAATGAAAAAGTAGCAACTGCACGGTTTCTACTGTCAGATTCGCTCTAAGTGCCAAAAAGTGCTGGAAACGGGGAGATAAGCCTATTTTTGCAACAATGGTTAAAATCTTCAATTTTTCATCACAGATGTGCCCAAGATGCACAAAAGCGCTGGAAACGGTGAGATAAGCCTATTTTTGCAACTTTGGTTAAAATCTTCAATTTTTCATCACAGATGTGCCCAAGATGCACAAAAGCGCTGGAAACGGTGAGATAAGCCTATTTTTGCAACTTTGGTTAAAATCTTCATTTTTTCATCACAGATATGCCCAAGGTGCACAAAAGTGCTGGAAACGGTGAGATAAGCCTAATTTTGCAACAATGTTTAAGGTTTGGAGGTTTCATAGACTAAAGTTGAAAATCAGTGGTTTGACTGCCATAATGAAATAGGGTCACTAATCAACGTGTTTTCTCAAAAGGCCTTCAGTCAAATTCCTTGATACTTAAAATGCATACAGTGGATTATAATAATGAAAAAGGATAATTTGAAATCTTGGTTTCAACTCTAAAGGAACTCTTTAAAAAAAAGATTTTAAGTTTTGGAAACCCCAATGAAAAAGTAGCAACTGCACGGTTTCTACTGTCAGATTCGCTCTAAGTGCCAAAAAGTGCTGGAAACGGGGAGATAAGCCTATTTTTGCAACAATGGTTAAAATCTTCAATTTTTCATCACAGATGTGCCCAAGATGCACAAAAGCGCTGGAAACGGTGAGATAAGCCTATTTTTGCAACTTTGGTTAAAATCTTCAATTTTTCATCACAGATGTGCCCAAGATGCACAAAAGCGCTGGAAACGGTGAGATAAGCCTATTTTTGCAACTTTGGTTAAAATCTTCATTTTTTCATCACAGATATGCCCAAGGTGCACAAAAGTGCTGGAAACGGTGAGATAAGCCTAATTTTGCAACAATGTTTAAGGTTTGGAGGTTTCATAGACTAAAGTTGAAAATCAGTGGTTTGACTGCCATAATGAAATAGGGTCACTAATCAACGTGTTTTCTCAAAAGGCCTTCAGTCAAATTCCTTGATACTTAAAATGCATACAGTGGATTATAATAATGAAAAAGGATAATTTGAAATCTTGGTTTCAACTCTAAAGGAACTCTTTAAAAAAAAGATTTTAAGTTTTGGAAACCCCAATGAAAAAGTAGCAACTGCACGGTTTCTACTGTCAGATTCGCTCTAAGTGCCAAAAAGTGCTGGAAACGGGGAGATAAGCCTATTTTTGCAACAATGGTTAAAATCTTCAATTTTTCATCACAGATGTGCCCAAGATGCACAAAAGCGCTGGAAACGGTGAGATAAGCCTATTTTTGCAACTTTGGTTAAAATCTTCAATTTTTCATCACATATGTGCCCAAGATGCGCAAAAGCTCTGGAAACGGTGAGATAAGCCTATTTTTGCAACTTTGGTTAAAATCTTCAATTTTTCATCACAGATGTGCCCAAGATGCACAAAAGCGCTGGAAACGGTGAGATAAGCCTATTTTTGCAACAATGGTTAAAATCTTCAATTTTTCATCACAGATGTGCCCAAGATGCACAAAAGCGCTGGAAACTGTGAGATAATTCTATTTTTGCAACTTTGGTTAAAATCTTCATTTTTTCATCACAGATATGCCCAAGGTGCACAAAAGTGCTGGAAACGGTGAGATAAGCCTAATTTTGCAACAATGTTTAAGGTTTGGAGGTTTCATAGACTAAAGTTGAAAATCAGTGGTTTGACTGCCATAATGAAATAGGGTCACTAATCAACGTGTTTTCTCAAAAGGCCTTCACTCAATTTCCTTGATACTTAAAATGCATACAGTGGATTATAATAATGAAAAAGGATAATTTGAAATCTTGGTTTCAACTCTAAAGGAACTCTTTAAAAAAAAGATTTTAAGTTTTGGAAACCCCAATGAAAAAGTAGCAACTGCACGGTTTCTACTGTCAGATTCGCTCTAAGTGCCAAAAAGTGCTGGAAACGGGGAGATAAGCCTATTTTTGCAACAATGGTTAAAATCTTCAATTTTTCATCACAGATGTGTCCAAGATGCACAAAAGCGCTGGAAACGGTGAGATAAGCCTATTTTTGCAACTTTGGTTAAAATCTTCAATTTTTCATCACAGATGTGCCCAAGATGCACAAAAGCGCTGGAAACGGTGAGATAAGCCTATTTTTGCAACAATGGTTAAAATCTTCAATTTTTCATCACAGATGTGCCCAAGATGCACAAAAGCGCTGGAAACGGTGAGATAAGCCTATTTTTGCAACTTTGGTTAAAATCTTCATTTTTTCATCACAGATATGCCCAAGGTGCACAAAAGTGCTGGAAACGGTGAGATAAGCCTAATTTTGCAACAATGTTTAAGGTTTGGAGGTTTCATAGACTAAAGTTGAAAATCAGTGGTTTGACTGCCATAATGAAATAGGGTCACTAATCAACGTGTTTTCTCAAAAGGCCTTCACTCAATTTCCTTGATACTTAAAATGCATACAGTGGATTATAATAATGAAAAAGGATAATTTGAAATCTTGGTTTCAACTCTAAAGGAACTCTTTAAAAAAAAGATTTTAAGTTTTGGAAACCCCAATGAAAAAGTAGCAACTGCACGGTTTCTACTGTCAGATTCGCTCTAAGTGCCAAAAAGTGCTGGAAACGGGGAGATAAGCCTATTTTTGCAACAATGGTTAAAATCTTCAATTTTTCATCACAGATGTGCCCAAGATGCACAAAAGCGCTGGAAACGGTGAGATAAGCCTATTTTTGCAACTTTGGTTAAAATCTTCAATTTTTCATCACAGATGTGCCCAAGATGCACAAAAGCGCTGGAAACGGTGAGATAAGCCTATTTTTGCAACTTTGGTTAAAATCTTCATTTTTTCATCACAGATATGCCCAAGGTGCACAAAAGTGCTGGAAACGGTGAGATAAGCCTAATTTTGCAACAATGTTTAAGGTTTGGAGGTTTCATAGACTAAAGTTGAAAATCAGTGGTTTGACTGCCATAATGAAATAGGGTCACTAATCAACGTGTTTTCTCAAAAGGCCTTCAGTCAAATTCCTTGATACTTAAAATGCATACAGTGGATTATAATAATGAAAAAGGATAATTTGAAATCTTGGTTTCAACTCTAAAGGAACTCTTTAAAAAAAAGATTTTAAGTTTTGGAAACCCCAATGAAAAAGTAGCAACTGCACGGTTTCTACTGTCAGATTCGCTCTAAGTGCCAAAAAGTGCTGGAAACGGGGAGATAAGCCTATTTTTGCAACAATGGTTAAAATCTTCAATTTTTCATCACAGATGTGCCCAAGATGCACAAAAGCGCTGGAAACGGTGAGATAAGCCTATTTTTGCAACTTTGGTTAAAATCTTCAATTTTTCATCACAGATGTGCCCAAGATGCGCAAAAGCTCTGGAAACGGTGAGATAAGCCTATTTTTGCAACTTTGGTTAAAATCTTCAATTTTTCATCACAGATGTGCCCAAGATGCACAAAAGCGCTGGAAACGGTGAGATAAGCCTATTTTTGCAACTTTGGTTAAAATCTTCAATTTTTCATCACAGATGTGCCCAAGATGCACAAAAGCGCTGGAAACGGTGAGATAAGCCTATTTTTGCAACTTTGGTTAAAATCTTCATTTTTTCATCAAAGATATGCCCAAGGTGCACAAAAGTGCTGGAAACGGTGAGATAAGCCTAATTTTGCAACAATGTTTAAGGTTTGGAGGTTTCATAGACTAAAGTTGAAAATCAGTGGTTTGACTGCCATAATGAAATAGGGTCACTAATCAACTTGTTTTCTCAAAAGGCCTTCACTCAATTTCCTTGATACTTAAAATGCATACAGTGGATTATAATAATGAAAAAGGATAATTTGAAATCTTGGTTTCAACTCTAAAGGAACTCTTTAAAAAAAAGATTTTAAGTTTTGGAAACCCCAATGAAAAAGTAGCAACTGCACGGTTTCTACTGTCAGATTCGCTCTAAGTGCCAAAAAGTGCTGGAAACGGGGAGATAAGCCTATTTTTGCAACAATGGTTAAAATCTTCAATTTTTCATCACAGATGTGTCCAAGATGCACAAAAGCGCTGGAAACGGTGAGATAAGCCTATTTTTGCAACTTTGGTTAAAATCTTCAATTTTTCATCACAGATGTGCCCAAGATGCACAAAAGCGCTGGAAACGGTGAGATAAGCCTATTTTTGCAACAATGGTTAAAATCTTCAATTTTTCATCACAGATGTGCCCAAGATGCACAAAAGCGCTGGAAACGGTGAGATAAGCCTATTTTTGCAACTTTGGTTAAAATCTTCATTTTTTCATCACAGATATGCCCAAGGTGCACAAAAGTGCTGGAAACGGTGAGATAAGCCTAATTTTGCAACAATGTTTAAGGTTTGGAGGTTTCATAGACTAAAGTTGAAAATCAGTGGTTTGACTGCCATAATGAAATAGGGTCACTAATCAACGTGTTTTCTCAAAAGGCCTTCAGTCAAATTCCTTGATACTTAAAATGCATACAGTGGATTATAATAATGAAAAAGGATAATTTGAAATCTTGGTTTCAACTCTAAAGGAACTCTTTAAAAAAAAGATTTTAAGTTTTGGAAACCCCAATGAAAAAGTAGCAACTGCACGGTTTCTACTGTCAGATTCGCTCTAAGTGCCAAAAAGTGCTGGAAACGGGGAGATAAGCCTATTTTTGCAACAATGGTTAAAATCTTCAATTTTTCATCACAGATGTGCCCAAGATGCACAAAAGCGCTGGAAACGGTGAGATAAGCCTATTTTTGCAACTTTGGTTAAAATCTTCAATTTTTTATCACATATGTGCCCAAGATGCGCAAAAGCTCTGGAAACGGTGAGATAAGCCTATTTTTGCAACTTTGGTTAAAATCTTCAATTTTTCATCACAGATGTGCCCACGATGCACAAAAGCGCTGGAAACGGTGAGATAAGCCTATTTTTGCAACAATGGTTAAAATCTTCAATTTTTCATCACAGATGTGCCCAAGATGCACAAAAGCGCTGGAAACTGTGAGATAAGCCTATTTTTGCAACTTTGGTTAAAATCTTCATTTTTTCATCACAGATATGCCCAAGGTGCACAAAAGTGCTGGAAACGGTGAGATAAGCCTAATTTTGCAACAATGTTTAAGGTTTGGAGGTTTCATAGACTAAAGTTGAAAATCAGTGGTTTGACTGCCATAATGAAATAGGGTCACTAATCAACGTGTTTTCTCAAAAGGCCTTCACTCAATTTCCTTGATACTTAAAATGCATACAGTGGATTATAATAATGAAAAAGGATAATTTGAAATCTTGGTTTCAACTCTAAAGGAACTCTTTAAAAAAAAGATTTTAAGTTTTGGAAACCCCAATGAAAAAGTAGCAACTGCACGGTTTCTACTGTCAGATTCGCTCTAAGTGCCAAAAAGTGCTGGAAACGGGGAGATAAGCCTATTTTTGCAACAATGGTTAAAATCTTCAATTTTTCATCACAGATGTGTCCAAGATGCACAAAAGCGCTGGAAACGGTGAGATAAGCCTATTTTTGCAACTTTGGTTAAAATCTTCAATTTTTCATCACAGATGTGCCCAAGATGCACAAAAGCGCTGGAAACGGTGAGATAAGCCTATTTTTGCAACAATGGTTAAAATCTTCAATTTTTCATCACAGATGTGCCCAAGATGCACAAAAGCGCTGGAAACGGTGAGATAAGCCTATTTTTGCAACTTTGGTTAAAATCTTCATTTTTTCATCACAGATATGCCCAAGGTGCACAAAAGTGCTGGAAACGGTGAGATAAGCCTAATTTTGCAACAATGTTTAAGGTTTGGAGGTTTCATAGACTAAAGTTGAAAATCAGTGGTTTGACTGCCATAATGAAATAGGGTCACTAATCAACGTGTTTTCTCAAAAGGCCTTCACTCAATTTCCTTGATACTTAAAATGCATACAGTGGATTATAATAATGAAAAAGGATAATTTGAAATCTTGGTTTCAACTCTAAAGGAACTCTTTAAAAAAAAGATTTTAAGTTTTGGAAACCCCAATGAAAAAGTAGCAACTGCACGGTTTCTACTGTCAGATTCGCTCTAAGTGCCAAAAAGTGCTGGAAACGGGGAGATAAGCCTATTTTTGCAACAATGGTTAAAATCTTCAATTTTTCATCACAGATGTGCCCAAGATGCACAAAAGCGCTGGAAACGGTGAGATAAGCCTATTTTTGCAACTTTGGTTAAAATCTTCAATTTTTCATCACAGATGTGCCCAAGATGCACAAAAGCGCTGGAAACGGTGAGATAAGCCTATTTTTGCAACTTTGGTTAAAATCTTCAATTTTTCATCACAGATGTGCCCAAGATGCACAAAAGCGCTGGAAACGGTGAGATATGCCTATTTTTGCAACTTTGGTTAAAATCTTTAATTTTTCAAAACAGATGTGCCCAAGATGCGCAAAAGCGCTGGAAACGGTGAGATAAGCCTATTTTTGCAACTTTGGTTAAAATCTTCATTTTTTCATCACAGATATGCCCAAGGTGCACAAAAGTGCTGGAAACGGTGAGATAAGCCTAATTTTGCAACAACGTTTAAGGTTTGGAGGTTTCATAGACTAAAGTTGAAAATCAGTGGTTTGACTGCCATAATGAAATAGGGTCACTAATCAACGTGTTTTCTCAAAAGGCCTTCACTCAATTTCCTTGATACTTAAAATGCATACAGTGGATTATAATAATGAAAAAGGATAATTTGAAATCTTGGTTTCAACTCTAAAGGAACTCTTTAAAAAAAAGATTTTAAGTTTTGGAAACCCCAATGAAAAAGTAGCAACTGCACGGTTTCTACTGTCAGATTCGCTCTAAGTGCCAAAAAGTGCTGGAAACGGGGAGATAAGCCTATTTTTGCAACAATGGTTAAAATCTTCAATTTTTCATCACAGATGTGCCCAAGATGCACAAAAGCGCTGGAAACGGTGAGATAAGCCTATTTTTGCAACTTTGGTTAAAATCTTCAATTTTTCATCACAGATGTGCCCAAGATGCACAAAAGCGCTGGAAACGGTGAGATAAGCCTATTTTTGCAACTTTGGTTAAAATCTTCAATTTTTCATCACAGATGTGCCCAAGATGCGCAAAAGCGCTGGAAACGGTGAGATAAGCCTATTTTTGCAACTTTGGTTAAAATCTTCAATTTTTCATCACAGATGTGCCCAAGATGCACAAAAGCGCTGGAAACGGTGAGATAAGCCTATTTTTGCAACTTTGGTTAAAATCTTCAATTTTTCATCACAGATGTGCCCAAGATGCACAAAAGCGCTGGAAACGGTGAGATAAGCCTAATTTTGCAACAATGTTTAAGGTTTGGAGGTTTCATAGACTAAAGTTGAAAATCAGTGGTTTGACTGCCATAATGAAATAGGGTCACTAATCAACGTGTTTTCTCAAAAGGCCTTCACTCAATTTCCTTGATACTTAAAATGCATACAGTGGATTATAATAATGAAAAAGGATAATTTGAAATCTTGGTTTCAACTCTAAAGGAACTCTTTAAAAAAAAGATTTTAAGTTTTGGAAACCCCAATGAAAAAGTAGCAACTGCACGGTTTCTACTGTCAGATTCGCTCTAAGTGCCAAAAAGTGCTGGAAACGGGGAGATAAGCCTATTTTTGCAACAATGGTTAAAATCTTCAATTTTTCATCACAGATGTGCCCAAGATGCACAAAAGCGCTGGAAACGGTGAGATAAGCCTATTTTTGCAACTTTGGTTAAAATCTTCAATTTTTCATCACAGATGTGCCCAAGATGCACAAAAGCGCTGGAAACGGTGAGATAAGCCTATTTTTGCAACAATGGTTAAAATCTTCAATTTTTCATCACAGATGTGCCCAAGATGCACAAAAGCGCTGGAAACGGTGAGATAAGCCTATTTTTGCAACTTTGGTTAAAACCTTCATTTTTTCATCACAGATATGCCCAAGGTGCACAAAAGTGCTGGAAACGGTGAGATAAGCCTAATTTTGCAACAATGTTTAAGGTTTGGAGGTTTCATAGACTAAAGTTGAAAATCAGTGGTTTGACTGCCATAATGAAATAGGGTCACTAATCAACGTGTTTTCTCAAAAGGCCTTCAGTCAAATTCCTTGATACTTAAAATGCATACAGTGGATTATAATAATGAAAAAGGATAATTTGAAATCTTGGTTTCAACTCTAAAGGAACTCTTTAAAAAAAAGATTTTAAGTTTTGGAAACCCCAATGAAAAAGTAGCAACTGCACGGTTTCTACTGTCAGATTCGCTCTAAGTGCCAAAAAGTGCTGGAAACGGGGAGATAAGCCTATTTTTGCAACAATGGTTAAAATCTTCAATTTTTCATCACAGATGTGCCCAAGATGCACAAAAGCGCTGGAAACGGTGAGATAAGCCTATTTTTGCAACTTTGGTTAAAATCTTCAATTTTTCATCACATATGTGCCCAAGATGCGCAAAAGCTCTGGAAACGGTGAGATAAGCCTATTTTTGCAACTTTGGTTAAAATCTTCAATTTTTCATCACAGATGTGCCCAAGATGCACAAAAGCGCTGGAAACGGTGAGATAAGCCTATTTTTGCAACTTTGGTTAAAATCTTCATTTTTTCATCACAGATATGCCCAAGGTGCACAAAAGTGCTGGAAACGGTGAGATAAGCCTAATTTTGCAACAATGTTTAAGGTTTGGAGGTTTCATAGACTAAAGTTGAAAATCAGTGGTTTGACTGCCATAATGAAATAGGGTCACTAATCAACGTGTTTTCTCAAAAGGCCTTCACTCAATTTCCTTGATACTTAAAATGCATACAGTGGATTATAATAATGAAAAAGGATAATTTGAAATCTTGGTTTCAACTCTAAAGGAACTCTTTAAAAAAAAGATTTTAAGTTTTGGAAACCCCAATGAAAAAGTAGCAACTGCACGGTTTCTACTGTCAGATTCGCTCTAAGTGCCAAAAAGTGCTGGAAACGGGGAGATAAGCCTATTTTTGCAACAATGGTTAAAATCTTCAATTTTTCATCACAGATGTGCCCAAGATGCACAAAAGCGCTGGAAACGGTGAGATAAGCCTATTTTTGCAACTTTGGTTAAAATCTTCAATTTTTCATCACAGATGTGCCCAAGATGCACAAAAGCGCTGGAAACGGTGAGATATGCCTATTTTTGCAACTTTGGTTAAAATCTTTAATTTTTCAAAACAGATGTGCCCAAGATGCGCAAAAGCGCTGGAAACGGTGAGATAAGCCTATTTTTGCAACTTTGGTTAAAATCTTCATTTTTTCATCACAGATATGCCCAAGGTGCACAAAAGTGCTGGAAACGGTGAGATAAGCCTAATTTTGCAACAACGTTTAAGGTTTGGAGGTTTCATAGACTAAAGTTGAAAATCAGTGGTTTGACTGCCATAATGAAATAGGGTCACTAATCAACGTGTTTTCTCAAAAGGCCTTCACTCAATTTCCTTGATACTTAAAATGCATACAGTGGATTATAATAATGAAAAAGGATAATTTGAAATCTTGGTTTCAACTCTAAAGGAACTCTTTAAAAAAAAGATTTTAAGTTTTGGAAACCCCAATGAAAAAGTAGCAACTGCACGGTTTCTACTGTCAGATTCGCTCTAAGTGCCAAAAAGTGCTGGAAACGGGGAGATAAGCCTATTTTTGCAACAATGGTTAAAATCTTCAATTTTTCATCACAGATGTGCCCAAGATGCACAAAAGCGCTGGAAACGGTGAGATAAGCCTATTTTTGCAACTTTGGTTAAAATCTTCAATTTTTCATCACAGATGTGCCCAAGATGCACAAAAGCGCTGGAAACGGTGAGATAAGCCTATTTTTGCAACTTTGGTTAAAATCTTCAATTTTTCATCACAGATGTGCCCAAGATGCGCAAAAGCGCTGGAAACGGTGAGATAAGCCTATTTTTGCAACTTTGGTTAAAATCTTCAATTTTTCATCACAGATGTGCCCAAGATGCACAAAAGCGCTGGAAACGGTGAGATAAGCCTATTTTTGCAACTTTGGTTAAAATCTTCAATTTTTCATCACAGATGTGCCCAAGATGCACAAAAGCGCTGGAAACGGTGAGATAAGCCTAATTTTGCAACAATGTTTAAGGTTTGGAGGTTTCATAGACTAAAGTTGAAAATCAGTGGTTTGACTGCCATAATGAAATAGGGTCACTAATCAACGTGTTTTCTCAAAAGGCCTTCACTCAATTTCCTTGATACTTAAAATGCATACAGTGGATTATAATAATGAAAAAGGATAATTTGAAATCTTGGTTTCAACTCTAAAGGAACTCTTTAAAAAAAAGATTTTAAGTTTTGGAAACCCCAATGAAAAAGTAGCAACTGCACGGTTTCTACTGTCAGATTCGCTCTAAGTGCCAAAAAGTGCTGGAAACGGGGAGATAAGCCTATTTTTGCAACAATGGTTAAAATCTTCAATTTTTCATCACAGATGTGCCCAAGATGCACAAAAGCGCTGGAAACGGTGAGATAAGCCTATTTTTGCAACTTTGGTTAAAATCTTCAATTTTTCATCACAGATGTGCCCAAGATGCACAAAAGCGCTGGAAACGGTGAGATAAGCCTATTTTTGCAACAATGGTTAAAATCTTCAATTTTTCATCACAGATGTGCCCAAGATGCACAAAAGCGCTGGAAACGGTGAGATAAGCCTATTTTTGCAACTTTGGTTAAAACCTTCATTTTTTCATCACAGATATGCCCAAGGTGCACAAAAGTGCTGGAAACGGTGAGATAAGCCTAATTTTGCAACAATGTTTAAGGTTTGGAGGTTTCATAGACTAAAGTTGAAAATCAGTGGTTTGACTGCCATAATGAAATAGGGTCACTAATCAACGTGTTTTCTCAAAAGGCCTTCACTCAATTTCCTTGATACTTAAAATGCATACAGTGGATTATAATAATGAAAAAGGATAATTTGAAATCTTGGTTTCAACTCTAAAGGAACTCTTTAAAAAAAAGATTTTAAGTTTTGGAAACCCCAATGAAAAAGTAGCAACTGCACGGTTTCTACTGTCAGATTCGCTCTAAGTGCCAAAAAGTGCTGGAAACGGGGAGATAAGCCTATTTTTGCAACAATGGTTAAAATCTTCAATTTTTCATCACAGATGTGCCCAAGATGCACAAAAGCGCTGGAAACGGTGAGATAAGCCTATTTTTGCAACTTTGGTTAAAATCTTCAATTTTTCATCACAGATGTGCCCAAGATGCACAAAAGCGCTGGAAACGGTGAGATAAGCCTATTTTTGCAACTTTGGTTAAAATCTTCATTTTTTCATCACAGATATGCCCAAGGTGCACAAAAGTGCTGGAAACGGTGAGATAAGCCTAATTTTGCAACAATGTTTAAGGTTTGGAGGTTTCATAGACTAAAGTTGAAAATCAGTGGTTTGACTGCCATAATGAAATAGGGTCACTAATCAACGTGTTTTCTCAAAAGGCCTTCAGTCAAATTCCTTGATACTTAAAATGCATACAGTGGATTATAATAATGAAAAAGGATAATTTGAAATCTTGGTTTCAACTCTAAAGGAACTCTTTAAAAAAAAGATTTTAAGTTTTGGAAACCCCAATGAAAAAGTAGCAACTGCACGGTTTCTACTGTCAGATTCGCTCTAAGTGCCAAAAAGTGCTGGAAACGGGGAGATAAGCCTATTTTTGCAACAATGGTTAAAATCTTCAATTTTTCATCACAGATGTGTCCAAGATGCACAAAAGCGCTGGAAACGGTGAGATAAGCCTATTTTTGCAACTTTGGTTAAAATCTTCAATTTTTCATCACAGATGTGCCCAAGATGCGCAAAAGCGCTGGAAACGGTGAGATAAGCCTATTTTTGCAACTTTGGTTAAAATCTTAAATTTTTCATCACAGATGTGCCCAAGATGCGCAAAAGCGCTGGAAACGGTGAGATAAGCCTATTTTTGCAACTTTGGTTAAAATCTTCAATTTTTCATCACAGATGTGCCCAAGATGCACAAAAGCGCTGGAAACGGTGAGATAAGCCTATTTTTGCAACTTTGGTTAAAATCTTCATTTTTTCATCAAAGATATGCCCAAGGTGCACAAAAGTGCTGGAAACGGTGAGATAAGCCTAATTTTGCAACAATGTTTAAGGTTTGGAGGTTTCATAGACTAAAGTTGAAAATCAGTGGTTTGACTGCCATAATGAAATAGGGTCACTAATCAACTTGTTTTCTCAAAAGGCCTTCACTCAATTTCCTTGATACTTAAAATGCATACAGTGGATTATAATAATGAAAAAGGATAATTTGAAATCTTGGTTTCAACTCTAAAGGAACTCTTTAAAAAAAAGATTTTAAGTTTTGGAAACCCCAATGAAAAAGTAGCAACTGCACGGTTTCTACTGTCAGATTCGCTCTAAGTGCCAAAAAGTGCTGGAAACGGGGAGATAAGCCTATTTTTGCAACAATGGTTAAAATCTTCAATTTTTCATCACAGATGTGTCCAAGATGCACAAAAGCGCTGGAAACGGTGAGATAAGCCTATTTTTGCAACTTTGGTTAAAATCTTCAATTTTTCATCACAGATGTGCCCAAGATGCACAAAAGCGCTGGAAACGGTGAGATAAGCCTATTTTTGCAACAATGGTTAAAATCTTCAATTTTTCATCACAGATGTGCCCAAGATGCACAAAAGCGCTGGAAACGGTGAGATAAGCCTATTTTTGCAACTTTGGTTAAAATCTTCATTTTTTCATCACAGATATGCCCAAGGTGCACAAAAGTTCTGGAAACGGTGAGATAAGCCTAATTTTGCAACAATGTTTAAGGTTTGGAGGTTTCATAGACTAAAGTTGAAAATAAGTGGTTTGACTGCCATAATGAAATAGGGTCACTAATCAACGTGTTTTCTCAAAAGGCCTTCACTCAATTTCCTTGATACTTAAAATGCATACAGTGGATTATAATAATGAAAAAGGATAATTTGAAATCTTGGTTTCAACTCTAAAGGAACTCTTTAAAAAAAAGATTTTAAGTTTTGGAAACCCCAATGAAAAAGTAGCAACTGCACGGTTTCTACTGTCAGATTCGCTCTAAGTGCCAAAAAGTGCTGGAAACGGGGAGATAAGCCTATTTTTGCAACAATGGTTAAAATCTTCAATTTTTCATCACAGATGTGCCCAAGATGCACAAAAGCGCTGGAAACGGTGAGATAAGCCTATTTTTGCAACTTTGGTTAAAATCTTCAATTTTTCATCACAGATGTGCCCAAGATGCACAAAAGCGCTGGAAACGGTGAGATAAGCCTATTTTTGCAACAATGGTTAAAATCTTCAATTTTTCATCACAGATGTGCCCAAGATGCACAAAAGCGCTGGAAACGGTGAGATAAGCCTATTTTTGCAACTTTGGTTAAAACCTTCATTTTTTCATCACAGATATGCCCAAGGTGCACAAAAGTGCTGGAAACGGTGAGATAAGCCTAATTTTGCAACAATGTTTAAGGTTTGGAGGTTTCATAGACTAAAGTTGAAAATCAGTGGTTTGACTGCCATAATGAAATAGGGTCACTAATCAACGTGTTTTCTCAAAAGGCCTTCACTCAATTTCCTTGATACTTAAAATGCATACAGTGGATTATAATAATGAAAAAGGATAATTTGAAATCTTGGTTTCAACTCTAAAGGAACTCTTTAAAAAAAAGATTTTAAGTTTTGGAAACCCCAATGAAAAAGTAGCAACTGCACGGTTTCTACTGTCAGATTCGCTCTAAGTGCCAAAAAGTGCTGGAAACGGGGAGATAAGCCTATTTTTGCAACAATGGTTAAAATCTTCAATTTTTCATCACAGATGTGCCCAAGATGCACAAAAGCGCTGGAAACGGTGAGATAAGCCTATTTTTGCAACTTTGGTTAAAATCTTCAATTTTTCATCACAGATGTGCCCAAGATGCACAAAAGCGCTGGAAACGGTGAGATAAGCCTATTTTTGCAACTTTGGTTAAAATCTTCATTTTTTCATCACAGATATGCCCAAGGTGCACAAAAGTGCTGGAAACGGTGAGATAAGCCTAATTTTGCAACAATGTTTAAGGTTTGGAGGTTTCATAGACTAAAGTTGAAAATCAGTGGTTTGACTGCCATAATGAAATAGGGTCACTAATCAACGTGTTTTCTCAAAAGGCCTTCAGTCAAATTCCTTGATACTTAAAATGCATACAGTGGATTATAATAATGAAAAAGGATAATTTGAAATCTTGGTTTCAACTCTAAAGGAACTCTTTAAAAAAAAGATTTTAAGTTTTGGAAACCCCAATGAAAAAGTAGCAACTGCACGGTTTCTACTGTCAGATTCGCTCTAAGTGCCAAAAAGTGCTGGAAACGGGGAGATAAGCCTATTTTTGCAACAATGGTTAAAATCTTCAATTTTTCATCACAGATGTGTCCAAGATGCACAAAAGCGCTGGAAACGGTGAGATAAGCCTATTTTTGCAACTTTGGTTAAAATCTTCAATTTTTCATCACAGATGTGCCCAAGATGCGCAAAAGCGCTGGAAACGGTGAGATAAGCCTATTTTTGCAACTTTGGTTAAAATCTTAAATTTTTCATCACAGATGTGCCCAAGATGCGCAAAAGCGCTGGAAACGGTGAGATAAGCCTATTTTTGCAACTTTGGTTAAAATCTTCAATTTTTCATCACAGATGTGCCCAAGATGCACAAAAGCGCTGGAAACGGTGAGATAAGCCTATTTTTGCAACTTTGGTTAAAATCTTCATTTTTTCATCAAAGATATGCCCAAGGTGCACAAAAGTGCTGGAAACGGTGAGATAAGCCTAATTTTGCAACAATGTTTAAGGTTTGGAGGTTTCATAGACTAAAGTTGAAAATCAGTGGTTTGACTGCCATAATGAAATAGGGTCACTAATCAACTTGTTTTCTCAAAAGGCCTTCACTCAATTTCCTTGATACTTAAAATGCATACAGTGGATTATAATAATGAAAAAGGATAATTTGAAATCTTGGTTTCAACTCTAAAGGAACTCTTTAAAAAAAAGATTTTAAGTTTTGGAAACCCCAATGAAAAAGTAGCAACTGCACGGTTTCTACTGTCAGATTCGCTCTAAGTGCCAAAAAGTGCTGGAAACGGGGAGATAAGCCTATTTTTGCAACAATGGTTAAAATCTTCAATTTTTCATCACAGATGTGTCCAAGATGCACAAAAGCGCTGGAAACGGTGAGATAAGCCTATTTTTGCAACTTTGGTTAAAATCTTCAATTTTTCATCACAGATGTGCCCAAGATGCACAAAAGCGCTGGAAACGGTGAGATAAGCCTATTTTTGCAACAATGGTTAAAATCTTCAATTTTTCATCACAGATGTGCCCAAGATGCACAAAAGCGCTGGAAACGGTGAGATAAGCCTATTTTTGCAACTTTGGTTAAAATCTTCATTTTTTCATCACAGATATGCCCAAGGTGCACAAAAGTGCTGGAAACGGTGAGATAAGCCTAATTTTGCAACAATGTTTAAGGTTTGGAGGTTTCATAGACTAAAGTTGAAAATCAGTGGTTTGACTGCCATAATGAAATAGGGTCACTAATCAACGTGTTTTCTCAAAAGGCCTTCACTCAATTTCCTTGATACTTAAAATGCATACAGTGGATTATAATAATGAAAAAGGATAATTTGAAATCTTGGTTTCAACTCTAAAGGAACTCTTTAAAAAAAAGATTTTAAGTTTTGGAAACCCCAATGAAAAAGTAGCAACTGCACGGTTTCTACTGTCAGATTCGCTCTAAGTGCCAAAAAGTGCTGGAAACGGGGAGATAAGCCTATTTTTGCAACAATGGTTAAAATCTTCAATTTTTCATCACAGATGTGCCCAAGATGCACAAAAGCGCTGGAAACGGTGAGATAAGCCTATTTTTGCAACTTTGGTTAAAATCTTCAATTTTTCATCACAGATGTGCCCAAGATGCACAAAAGCGCTGGAAACGGTGAGATAAGCCTATTTTTGCAACTTTGGTTAAAATCTTCAATTTTTCATCACAGATGTGCCCAAGATGCGCAAAAGCGCTGGAAACGGTGAGATAAGCCTATTTTTGCAACTTTGGTTAAAATCTTCAATTTTTCATCACAGATGTGCCCAAGATGCACAAAAGCGCTGGAAACGGTGAGATAAGCCTATTTTTGCAACTTTGGTTAAAATCTTCAATTTTTCATCACAGATGTGCCCAAGATGCACAAAAGCGCTGGAAACGGTGAGATAAGCCTAATTTTGCAACAATGTTTAAGGTTTGGAGGTTTCATAGACTAAAGTTGAAAATCAGTGGTTTGACTGCCATAATGAAATAGGGTCACTAATCAACGTGTTTTCTCAAAAGGCCTTCACTCAATTTCCTTGATACTTAAAATGCATACAGTGGATTATAATAATGAAAAAGGATAATTTGAAATCTTGGTTTCAACTCTAAAGGAACTCTTTAAAAAAAAGATTTTAAGTTTTGGAAACCCCAATGAAAAAGTAGCAACTGCACGGTTTCTACTGTCAGATTCGCTCTAAGTGCCAAAAAGTGCTGGAAACGGGGAGATAAGCCTATTTTTGCAACAATGGTTAAAATCTTCAATTTTTCATCACAGATGTGCCCAAGATGCACAAAAGCGCTGGAAACGGTGAGATAAGCCTATTTTTGCAACTTTGGTTAAAATCTTCAATTTTTCATCACAGATGTGCCCAAGATGCACAAAAGCGCTGGAAACGGTGAGATAAGCCTATTTTTGCAACTTTGGTTAAAATCTTCAATTTTTCATCACAGATGTGCCCAAGATGCACAAAAGCGCTGGAAACGGTGAGATAAGCCTATTTTTGCAACTTTGGTTAAAATCTTCATTTTTTCATCACAGATATGCCCAAGGTGCACAAAAGTGCTGGAAACGGTGAGATAAGCCTAATTTTGCAACAATGTTTAAGGTTTGGAGGTTTCATAGACTAAAGTTGAAAATCAGTGGTTTGACTGCCATAATGAAATAGGGTCACTAATCAACGTGTTTTCTCAAAAGGCCTTCAGTCAAATTCCTTGATACTTAAAATGCATACAGTGGATTATAATAATGAAAAAGGATAATTTGAAATCTTGGTTTCAACTCTAAAGGAACTCTTTAAAAAAAAGATTTTAAGTTTTGGAAACCCCAATGAAAAAGTAGCAACTGCACGGTTTCTACTGTCAGATTCGCTCTAAGTGCCAAAAAGTGCTGGAAACGGGGAGATAAGCCTATTTTTGCAACAATGGTTAAAATCTTCAATTTTTCATCACAGATGTGTCCAAGATGCACAAAAGCGCTGGAAACGGTGAGATAAGCCTATTTTTGCAACTTTGGTTAAAATCTTCAATTTTTCATCACAGATGTGCCCAAGATGCACAAAAACGCTGGAAACGGTGAGATAAGCCTATTTTTGCAACAATGGTTAAAATCTTCAATTTTTCATCACAGATGTGCCCAAGATGCACAAAAGCGCTGGAAACGGTGAGATAAGCCTATTTTTGCAACTTTGGTTAAAACCTTCATTTTTTCATCACAGATATGCCCAAGGTGCACAAAAGTGCTGGAAACGGTGAGATAAGCCAAATTTTGCAACAATGTTTAAGGTTTGGAGGTTTCATAGACTAAAGTTGAAAATCAGTGGTTTGACTGCCATAATGAAATAGGGTCACTAATCAACGTGTTTTCTCAAAAGGCCTTCACTCAATTTCCTTGATACTTAAAATGCATACAGTGGATTATAATAATGAAAAAGGATAATTTGAAATCTTGGTTTCAACTCTAAAGGAACTCTTTAAAAAAAAGATTTTAAGTTTTGGAAACCCCAATGAAAAAGTAGCAACTGCACGGTTTCTACTGTCAGATTCGCTCTAAGTGCCGAAAAGTGCTGGAAACGGGGAGATAAGCCTATTTTTGCAACAATGGTTAAAATCTTCAATTTTTCATCACAGATGTGTCCAAGATGCACAAAAGCGCTGGAAACGGTGAGATAAGCCTATTTTTGCAACTTTGGTTAAAATCTTCAATTTTTCATCACAGATGTGCCCAAGATGCACAAAAGCGCTGGAAACGGTGAGATAAGCCTATTTTTGCAACTTTGGTTAAAATCTTCATTTTTTCATCACAGATATGCCCAAGGTGCACAAAAGTGCTGGAAACGGTGAGATAAGCCTAATTTTGCAACAATGTTTAAGGTTTGGAGGTTTCATAGACTAAAGTTGAAAATCAGTGGTTTGACTGCCATAATGAAATAGGGTCACTAATCAACTTGTTTTCTCAAAAGGCCTTCACTCAATTTCCTTGATACTTAAAATGCATACAGTGGATTATAATAATGAAAAAGGATAATTTGAAATCTTGGTTTCAACTCTAAAGGAACTCTTTAAAAAAAAGATTTTAAGTTTTGGAAACCCCAATGAAAAAGTAGCAACTGCACGGTTTCTACTGTCAGATTCGCTCTAAGTGCCAAAAAGTGCTGGAAACGGGGAGATAAGCCTATTTTTGCAACAATGGTTAAAATCTTCAATTTTTCATCACAGATGTGTCCAAGATGCACAAAAGCGCTGGAAACGGTGAGATAAGCCTATTTTTGCAACTTTGGTTAAAATCTTCAATTTTTCATCACAGATGTGCCCAAGATGCACAAAAGCGCTGGAAACGGTGAGATAAGCCTATTTTTGCAACAATGGTTAAAATCTTCAATTTTTCATCACAGATGTGCCCAAGATGCACAAAAGCGCTGGAAACGGTGAGATAAGCCTATTTTTGCAACTTTGGTTAAAATCTTCATTTTTTCATCACAGATATGCCCAAGGTGCACAAAAGTTCTGGAAACGGTGAGATAAGCCTAATTTTGCAACAATGTTTAAGGTTTGGAGGTTTCATAGACTAAAGTTGAAAATAAGTGGTTTGACTGCCATAATGAAATAGGGTCACTAATCAACGTGTTTTCTCAAAAGGCCTTCACTCAATTTCCTTGATACTTAAAATGCATACAGTGGATTATAATAATGAAAAAGGATAATTTGAAATCTTGGTTTCAACTCTAAAGGAACTCTTTAAAAAAAAGATTTTAAGTTTTGGAAACCCCAATGAAAAAGTAGCAACTGCACGGTTTCTACTGTCAGATTCGCTCTAAGTGCCAAAAAGTGCTGGAAACGGGGAGATAAGCCTATTTTTGCAACAATGGTTAAAATCTTCAATTTTTCATCACAGATGTGCCCAAGATGCACAAAAGCGCTGGAAACGGTGAGATAAGCCTATTTTTGCAACTTTGGTTAAAATCTTCAATTTTTCATCACAGATGTGCCCAAGATGCACAAAAGCGCTGGAAACGGTGAGATAAGCCTATTTTTGCAACAATGGTTAAAATCTTCAATTTTTCATCACAGATGTGCCCAAGATGCACAAAAGCGCTGGAAACGGTGAGATAAGCCTATTTTTGCAACTTTGGTTAAAACCTTCATTTTTTCATCACAGATATGCCCAAGGTGCACAAAAGTGCTGGAAACGGTGAGATAAGCCTAATTTTGCAACAATGTTTAAGGTTTGGAGGTTTCATAGACTAAAGTTGAAAATCAGTGGTTTGACTGCCATAATGAAATAGGGTCACTAATCAACGTGTTTTCTCAAAAGGCCTTCACTCAATTTCCTTGATACTTAAAATGCATACAGTGGATTATAATAATGAAAAAGGATAATTTGAAATCTTGGTTTCAACTCTAAAGGAACTCTTTAAAAAAAAGATTTTAAGTTTTGGAAACCCCAATGAAAAAGTAGCAACTGCACGGTTTCTACTGTCAGATTCGCTCTAAGTGCCAAAAAGTGCTGGAAACGGGGAGATAAGCCTATTTTTGCAACAATGGTTAAAATCTTCAATTTTTCATCACAGATGTGCCCAAGATGCACAAAAGCGCTGGAAACGGTGAGATAAGCCTATTTTTGCAACTTTGGTTAAAATCTTCAATTTTTCATCACAGATGTGCCCAAGATGCACAAAAGCGCTGGAAACGGTGAGATAAGCCTATTTTTGCAACTTTGGTTAAAATCTTCATTTTTTCATCACAGATATGCCCAAGGTGCACAAAAGTGCTGGAAACGGTGAGATAAGCCTAATTTTGCAACAATGTTTAAGGTTTGGAGGTTTCATAGACTAAAGTTGAAAATCAGTGGTTTGACTGCCATAATGAAATAGGGTCACTAATCAACGTGTTTTCTCAAAAGGCCTTCAGTCAAATTCCTTGATACTTAAAATGCATACAGTGGATTATAATAATGAAAAAGGATAATTTGAAATCTTGGTTTCAACTCTAAAGGAACTCTTTAAAAAAAAGATTTTAAGTTTTGGAAACCCCAATGAAAAAGTAGCAACTGCACGGTTTCTACTGTCAGATTCGCTCTAAGTGCCAAAAAGTGCTGGAAACGGGGAGATAAGCCTATTTTTGCAACAATGGTTAAAATCTTCAATTTTTCATCACAGATGTGTCCAAGATGCACAAAAGCGCTGGAAACGGTGAGATAAGCCTATTTTTGCAACTTTGGTTAAAATCTTCAATTTTTCATCACAGATGTGCCCAAGATGCGCAAAAGCGCTGGAAACGGTGAGATAAGCCTATTTTTGCAACTTTGGTTAAAATCTTAAATTTTTCATCACAGATGTGCCCAAGATGCGCAAAAGCGCTGGAAACGGTGAGATAAGCCTATTTTTGCAACTTTGGTTAAAATCTTCAATTTTTCATCACAGATGTGCCCAAGATGCACAAAAGCGCTGGAAACGGTGAGATAAGCCTATTTTTGCAACTTTGGTTAAAATCTTCATTTTTTCATCAAAGATATGCCCAAGGTGCACAAAAGTGCTGGAAACGGTGAGATAAGCCTAATTTTGCAACAATGTTTAAGGTTTGGAGGTTTCATAGACTAAAGTTGAAAATCAGTGGTTTGACTGCCATAATGAAATAGGGTCACTAATCAACTTGTTTTCTCAAAAGGCCTTCACTCAATTTCCTTGATACTTAAAATGCATACAGTGGATTATAATAATGAAAAAGGATAATTTGAAATCTTGGTTTCAACTCTAAAGGAACTCTTTAAAAAAAAGATTTTAAGTTTTGGAAACCCCAATGAAAAAGTAGCAACTGCACGGTTTCTACTGTCAGATTCGCTCTAAGTGCCAAAAAGTGCTGGAAACGGGGAGATAAGCCTATTTTTGCAACAATGGTTAAAATCTTCAATTTTTCATCACAGATGTGTCCAAGATGCACAAAAGCGCTGGAAACGGTGAGATAAGCCTATTTTTGCAACTTTGGTTAAAATCTTCAATTTTTCATCACAGATGTGCCCAAGATGCACAAAAGCGCTGGAAACGGTGAGATAAGCCTATTTTTGCAACAATGGTTAAAATCTTCAATTTTTCATCACAGATGTGCCCAAGATGCACAAAAGCGCTGGAAACGGTGAGATAAGCCTATTTTTGCAACTTTGGTTAAAATCTTCATTTTTTCATCACAGATATGCCCAAGGTGCACAAAAGTGCTGGAAACGGTGAGATAAGCCTAATTTTGCAACAATGTTTAAGGTTTGGAGGTTTCATAGACTAAAGTTGAAAATCAGTGGTTTGACTGCCATAATGAAATAGGGTCACTAATCAACGTGTTTTCTCAAAAGGCCTTCACTCAATTTCCTTGATACTTAAAATGCATACAGTGGATTATAATAATGAAAAAGGATAATTTGAAATCTTGGTTTCAACTCTAAAGGAACTCTTTAAAAAAAAGATTTTAAGTTTTGGAAACCCCAATGAAAAAGTAGCAACTGCACGGTTTCTACTGTCAGATTCGCTCTAAGTGCCAAAAAGTGCTGGAAACGGGGAGATAAGCCTATTTTTGCAACAATGGTTAAAATCTTCAATTTTTCATCACAGATGTGCCCAAGATGCACAAAAGCGCTGGAAACGGTGAGATAAGCCTATTTTTGCAACTTTGGTTAAAATCTTCAATTTTTCATCACAGATGTGCCCAAGATGCACAAAAGCGCTGGAAACGGTGAGATAAGCCTATTTTTGCAACTTTGGTTAAAATCTTCAATTTTTCATCACAGATGTGCCCAAGATGCGCAAAAGCGCTGGAAACGGTGAGATAAGCCTATTTTTGCAACTTTGGTTAAAATCTTCAATTTTTCATCACAGATGTGCCCAAGATGCACAAAAGCGCTGGAAACGGTGAGATAAGCCTATTTTTGCAACTTTGGTTAAAATCTTCAATTTTTCATCACAGATGTGCCCAAGATGCACAAAAGCGCTGGAAACGGTGAGATAAGCCTAATTTTGCAACAATGTTTAAGGTTTGGAGGTTTCATAGACTAAAGTTGAAAATCAGTGGTTTGACTGCCATAATGAAATAGGGTCACTAATCAACGTGTTTTCTCAAAAGGCCTTCACTCAATTTCCTTGATACTTAAAATGCATACAGTGGATTATAATAATGAAAAAGGATAATTTGAAATCTTGGTTTCAACTCTAAAGGAACTCTTTAAAAAAAAGATTTTAAGTTTTGGAAACCCCAATGAAAAAGTAGCAACTGCACGGTTTCTACTGTCAGATTCGCTCTAAGTGCCAAAAAGTGCTGGAAACGGGGAGATAAGCCTATTTTTGCAACAATGGTTAAAATCTTCAATTTTTCATCACAGATGTGCCCAAGATGCACAAAAGCGCTGGAAACGGTGAGATAAGCCTATTTTTGCAACTTTGGTTAAAATCTTCAATTTTTCATCACAGATGTGCCCAAGATGCACAAAAGCGCTGGAAACGGTGAGATAAGCCTATTTTTGCAACTTTGGTTAAAATCTTCAATTTTTCATCACAGATGTGCCCAAGATGCACAAAAGCGCTGGAAACGGTGAGATAAGCCTATTTTTGCAACTTTGGTTAAAATCTTCATTTTTTCATCACAGATATGCCCAAGGTGCACAAAAGTGCTGGAAACGGTGAGATAAGCCTAATTTTGCAACAATGTTTAAGGTTTGGAGGTTTCATAGACTAAAGTTGAAAATCAGTGGTTTGACTGCCATAATGAAATAGGGTCACTAATCAACGTGTTTTCTCAAAAGGCCTTCAGTCAAATTCCTTGATACTTAAAATGCATACAGTGGATTATAATAATGAAAAAGGATAATTTGAAATCTTGGTTTCAACTCTAAAGGAACTCTTTAAAAAAAAGATTTTAAGTTTTGGAAACCCCAATGAAAAAGTAGCAACTGCACGGTTTCTACTGTCAGATTCGCTCTAAGTGCCAAAAAGTGCTGGAAACGGGGAGATAAGCCTATTTTTGCAACAATGGTTAAAATCTTCAATTTTTCATCACAGATGTGTCCAAGATGCACAAAAGCGCTGGAAACGGTGAGATAAGCCTATTTTTGCAACTTTGGTTAAAATCTTCAATTTTTCATCACAGATGTGCCCAAGATGCACAAAAACGCTGGAAACGGTGAGATAAGCCTATTTTTGCAACAATGGTTAAAATCTTCAATTTTTCATCACAGATGTGCCCAAGATGCACAAAAGCGCTGGAAACGGTGAGATAAGCCTATTTTTGCAACTTTGGTTAAAACCTTCATTTTTTCATCACAGATATGCCCAAGGTGCACAAAAGTGCTGGAAACGGTGAGATAAGCCAAATTTTGCAACAATGTTTAAGGTTTGGAGGTTTCATAGACTAAAGTTGAAAATCAGTGGTTTGACTGCCATAATGAAATAGGGTCACTAATCAACGTGTTTTCTCAAAAGGCCTTCACTCAATTTCCTTGATACTTAAAATGCATACAGTGGATTATAATAATGAAAAAGGATAATTTGAAATCTTGGTTTCAACTCTAAAGGAACTCTTTAAAAAAAAGATTTTAAGTTTTGGAAACCCCAATGAAAAAGTAGCAACTGCACGGTTTCTACTGTCAGATTCGCTCTAAGTGCCGAAAAGTGCTGGAAACGGGGAGATAAGCCTATTTTTGCAACAATGGTTAAAATCTTCAATTTTTCATCACAGATGTGTCCAAGATGCACAAAAGCGCTGGAAACGGTGAGATAAGCCTATTTTTGCAACTTTGGTTAAAATCTTCAATTTTTCATCACAGATGTGCCCAAGATGCACAAAAGCGCTGGAAACGGTGAGATAAGCCTATTTTTGCAACTTTGGTTAAAATCTTCATTTTTTCATCACAGATATGCCCAAGGTGCACAAAAGTGCTGGAAACGGTGAGATAAGCCTAATTTTGCAACAATGTTTAAGGTTTGGAGGTTTCATAGACTAAAGTTGAAAATCAGTGGTTTGACTGCCATAATGAAATAGGGTCACTAATCAACGTGTTTTCTCAATAGGCCTTCACTCAATTTCCTTGATACTTAAAATGCATACAGTGGATTATAATAATGAAAAAGGATAATTTGAAATCTTGGTTTCAACTCTAAAGGAACTCTTTAAAAAAAAGATTTTAAGTTTTGGAAACCCCAATGAAAAAGTAGAAACTGCACGGTTTCTACTGTCAGATTCGCTCTAAGTGCCAAAAAGTGCTGGAAACGGGGAGATAAGCCTATTTTTGCAACAATGGTTAAAATCTTCAATTTTTCATCACAGATGTGCCCAAGATGCACAAAAGCGCTGGAAACGGTGAGATAAGCGTATTTTTGCAACTTTGGTTAAAATCTTCAATTTTTCATCACAGATGTGCCCAAGATGCACAAAAGCGCTGGAAACGGTGAGATAAGCCTATTTTTGCAACTTTGGTTAAAATCTTCAATTTTTCATCACAGATGTGCCCAAGATGCGCAAAAGCGCTGGAAACGGTGAGATAAGCCTATTTTTGCAACTTTGGTTAAAATCTTAAATTTTTCATCACAGATGTGCCCAAGATGCGCAAAAGCGCTGGAAACGGTGAGATAAGCCTATTTTTGCAACTTTGGTTAAAATCTTCAATTTTTCATCACAGATGTGCCCAAGATGCGCAAAAGCGCTGGAAACGGTGAGATAAGCCTATTTTTGCAACTTTGGTTAAAATCTTCAATTTTTCATCACAGATGTGCCCAAGATGCACAAAAGCGCTGGAAACGGTGAGATAAGCCTAATTTTGCAACAATGTTTAAGGTTTGGAGGTTTCATAGACTAAAGTTGTAAATCAGTGGTTTGACTGCCATAATGAAATAGGGTCACTAATCAACGTGTTTTCTCAAAAGGCCTTCACTCAATTTCCTTGATACTTAAAATGCATACAGTGGATTATAATAATGAAAAAGGATAATTTGAAATCTTGGTTTCAACTCTAAAGGAACTCTTTAAAAAAAAGATTTTAAGTTTTGGAAACCCCAATGAAAAAGTAGCAACTGCACGGTTTCTACTGTCAGATTCGCTCTAAGTGCCAAAAAGTGCTGGAAACGGGGAGATAAGCCTATTTTTGCAACAATGGTTAAAATCTTCAATTTTTCATCACAGATGTGCCCAAGATGCACAAAAGCGCTGGAAACGGTGAGATAAGCCTATTTTTGCAACTTTGGTTAAAATCTTCAATTTTTCATCACAGATGTGCCCAAGATGCACAAAAGCGCTGGAAACGGTGAGATAAGCCTATTTTTGCAACTTTGGTTAAAATCTTCAATTTTTCATCACAGATGTGCCCAAGATGCACAAAAGCGCTGGAAACGGTGAGATAAGCCTATTTTTGCAACTTTGGTTAAAATCTTCATTTTTTCATCACAGATATGCCCAAGGTGCACAAAAGTGCTGGAAACGGTGAGATAAGCCTAATTTTGCAACAATGTTTAAGGTTTGGAGGTTTCATAGACTAAAGTTGAAAATCAGTGGTTTGACTGCCATAATGAAATAGGGTCACTAATCAACGTGTTTTCTCAAAAGGCCTTCAGTCAAATTCCTTAATACTTAAAATGCATACAGTGGATTATAATAATGAAAAAGGATAATTTGAAATCTTGGTTTCAACTCTAAAGGAACTCTTTAAAAAAAAGATTTTAAGTTTTGGAAACCCCAATGAAAAAGTAGCAACTGCACGGTTTCTACTGTCAGATTCGCTCTAAGTGCCAAAAAGTGCTGGAAACGGGGAGATAAGCCTATTTTTGCAACAATGGTTAAAATCTTCAATTTTTCATCACAGATGTGTCCAAGATGCACAAAAGCGCTGGAAACGGTGAGATAAGCCTATTTTTGCAACTTTGGTTAAAATCTTCAATTTTTCATCACAGATGTGCCCAAGATGCGCAAAAGCGCTGGAAACGGTGAGATAAGCCTATTTTTGCAACTTTGGTTAAAATCTTAAATTTTTCATCACAGATGTGCCCAAGATGCGCAAAAGCGCTGGAAACGGTGAGATAAGCCTATTTTTGCAACTTTGGTTAAAATCTTCAATTTTTCATCACAGATGTGCCCAAGATGCGCAAAAGCGCTGGAAACGGTGAGATAAGCCTATTTTTGCAACTTTGGTTAAAATCTTCATTTTTTCATCAAAGATATGCCCAAGGTGCACAAAAGTGCTGGAAACGGTGAGATAAGCCTAATTTTGCAACAATGTTTAAGGTTTGGAGGTTTCATAGACTAAAGTTGAAAATCAGTGGTTTGACTGCCATAATGAAATAGGGTCACTAATCAACGTGTTTTCTCAAAAGGCCTTCACTCAATTTCCTTGATACTTAAAATGCATACAGTGGATTATAATAATGAAAAAGGATAATTTGAAATCTTGGTTTCAACTCTAAAGGAACTCTTTAAAAAAAAGATTTTAAGTTTTGGAAACCCCAATGAAAAAGTAGCAACTGCACGGTTTCTACTGTCAGATTCGCTCTAAGTGCCGAAAAGTGCTGGAAACGGGGAGATAAGCCTATTTTTGCAACAATGGTTAAAATCTTCAATTTTTCATCACAGATGTGCCCAAGATGCACAAAAGCGCTGGAAACGGTGAGATAAGCCTATTTTTGCAACTTTGGTTAAAATCTTCAATTTTTCATCACAGATGTGCCCAAGATGCACAAAAGCGCTGGAAACGGTGAGATAAGCCTATTTTTGCAACTTTGGTTAAAATCTTCATTTTTTCATCACAGATATGCCCAAGGTGCACAAAAGTGCTGGAAACGGTGAGATAAGCCTAATTTTGCAACAATGTTTAAGGTTTGGAGGTTTCATAGACTAAAGTTGAAAATCAGTGGTTTGACTGCCATAATGAAATAGGGTCACTAATCAACGTGTTTTCTCAAAAGGCCTTCAGTCAAATTCCTTGATACTTAAAATGCATACAGTGGATTATAATAATGAAAAAGGATAATTTGAAATCTTGGTTTCAACTCTAAAGGAACTCTTTAAAAAAAAGATTTTAAGTTTTGGAAACCCCAATGAAAAAGTAGCAACTGCACGGTTTCTACTGTCAGATTCGCTCTAAGTGCCAAAAAGTGCTGGAAACGGGGAGATAAGCCTATTTTTGCAACAATGGTTAAAATCTTCAATTTTTCATCACAGATGTGTCCAAGATGCACAAAAGCGCTGGAAACGGTGAGATAAGCCTATTTTTGCAACTTTGGTTAAAATCTTCAATTTTTCATCACAGATGTGCCCAAGATGCACAAAAGCGCTGGAAACGGTGAGATAAGCCTAATTTTGCAACAATGTTTAAGGTTTGGAGGTTTCATAGACTAAAGTTGAAAATCAGTGGTTTGACTGCCATAATGAAATAGGGTCACTAATCAACGTGTTTTCTCAAAAGGCCTTCACTCAATTTCCTTGATACTTAAAATGCATACAGTGGATTATAATAATGAAAAAGGATAATTTGAAATCTTGGTTTCAACTCTAAAGGAACTCTTTAAAAAAAAGATTTTAAGTTTTGGAAACCCCAATGAAAAAGTAGCAACTGCACGGTTTCTACTGTCAGATTCGCTCTAAGTGCCAAAAAGTGCTGGAAACGGGGAGATAAGCCTATTTTTGCAACAATGGTTAAAATCTTCAATTTTTCATCACAGATGTGCCCAAGATGCACAAAAGCGCTGGAAACGGTGA